>NW_026057585.1:81736600-81771720 GCF_023721935.1 Panthera uncia
TCCTTCCTTCCTTCCTTCCTTCCTTCCTTCCTTCCTTCCTTCCTTCCTTCCTCTGCATTACTTCTTCCTTCTCTTCCCCTTCCCCATCCCCTTCCCCTTCCTTTCCTGAGAGAGGGCCTTGCGAGCTGAGGAGAGGGGCAGAGAGAGAAAGAATCTTTAGGCTCCACGCTCAGCACAGAGCCCACTGTGGGGCTTGATCCCACGACCCTGGACCATGACCTGAGCTGAAATCAACCTACTGAGGACATTCGACCTACTGAGCCATCCAGGTGCTCCTGGATTAGGTCTTTCTTAAAGACCATATAGCTATGAATATACCCTTATCTTAAATATTAATTAAAAATCTCATAAAATGTACCATCCCATTTCTACCCCTGTTTTACTCTCTCTAGAGTGTTTATATTCCTAAGAGAACATTTTTATGATCCTGAACCCTGTATTCTCTTTTAATAGCAGACTTTTGACAAAAAGTCTTCCCACTTGTGCTCTTGGTATCATTCAGAAATCAGACTTGTGAGCCATTTTTATTTAGGGCTATCGTTGATGTACTGAACTTTTTCTCTTGAGTAAACTTTTTTTTTTTTAAAGTTCACTTATATGTTTTGAGAGAGAACACGAGCAGGGGAGGGGCAGAGGGAGAGGGAGAGAGAAAGAATCCCAAGCAGCCCCCTCGCTGTCAATGTGGAGCCTGATGTGGGGCTTGAACCCAAGATCATGACCTGAGCCGAAACCAAGAGTTGGACACTTAACTGACTGAGCCACCCAGGTGTTCCTTGAGTAAACTTTTTACTGAAATGTGACCCAAGTGCTAAAAAGCATATAAGTCATATATGTTCATCTTTATGTGTTTCTATAAAACGAATACACCCAGTGACCATCCAGATCAAGGAATAGAAGCCTCTCTTGGGTCCCCCACCTTCAAATCGAAGGAACCTACTATTCTGAGGAATTAATAGCCTAATCAGAGCAGAAAACCAGGTATCTATAATTTATATGAATAGACTGTACAATATTGTTGAGAAATGGCCCATTCTAGGGATTCCTTTGAAAATCTAGCCCTTGGCAATATAATCGAGTAAGTTAAGTATCAGTGACTGTTTTCAGGCCCTGGCAGTTGGCTTAGAGATAGGCCCAACAGCTTCTCAGCAAGCCCTTCTAAAGTGTCACCGAGGAAAGAAAATGCAGAGTTGATTTGGTGAGAGCGAATCTCTCGTCACCAGGTTTCTTGCTTGTTGGTGAAACTTGCCACTACTTCTTTATCCCATTTTCTCCCTATTTGGCCACCAGACCTTTGAGCTGCATGTGAGACATTGGAGCCAAACTGTTCCTTCTGAGCCAGGAACTTGATTTGTAGATTTCTGGAAGATTACTTAGTTGTGTCAGTGGGATCATCCTTCTAATACTCTTGTTATTGGACATTAATGGTGTCACATACAGGTAGAGTTTGTTATCCAGACCGTGTCACTATCTCCTGGACTCTTACGATAAAGACAGTGGGAAGGTCCTTCTTACGGTAGTAGTAGTTCAGTTTTGCAGGACTTTTTGGTCATTTCAGTTTCCTTCGTCATACTTTTTTTAACTTCTGCCAGGCACTGCATTCAGTACTGGGGATAGGAAAATGAATACACGGTTTCTGTCAGTTTGACCTTTGCAGTAGGAGGGAAGTATTGTTTCTGGACATTTTGGAAGATGTGTCTTTAGAATCCTATCGTATTCCCATCCCTGCTCTGGGATCTCCCTGTGGCACTTAATTGGCTGTTGTTCGTTCGCTCCTTTTGAACCTGTAACAGTCTTACACTTCGAAGATTCTCCTGTGAAAGTCCCATCTCGGTGGCTGCCAAAACGGTAGTTTACCGTCTTGATGCCACATGAGTATGAAGTTGTATATCCTTTCTATGTTCCTTCTTGTGTTCCTTGGTTCATATTAGCCGTGAAATGTTTTTCTGTGTCTTGAACAGAGAATGAATTTGAAAGTCAAATGGGCTGTGACTGGCAGGTGAAAGCTCTAAGAATGTCGGGATTCGTGAGTTATCCTCTCTGGGCCAGAGTTCTCCAGGAACTCGCCTGAGAGCGTGTGTGTATTTTGCATTCGTGGGTCTTGCCTGTTCACAACGGAGCGTCTGCTGCTCCGGCCTCCATTATTGAAACACCCCCACCCCCAAAATGTGGTTGTGATGACTGGAAATGCTGTAAAGCAGCTCCTCTTTTTCTCATTGGCTCTTGCCTTTTGCCAGGAGCTTTAATTTGGGCCAGGTGTATTTGTTTCTTCCTTTGACTAGAAGTCGGTGGTGAGGACAACAAGCAAGGTTGCCTCTCCAGTTTTATAAAAGGAAAGGTTACTTACCGTTCGGTAAGATTCTGCAAAGCTCTGTGAACCATGTCAAGTCACTCTACCAAATCTTCATTTCCTTTTGGAAATCAAGGCACATTTGCTTTCTATGTCCTGGTCTTAATTTAGGATTGTTGATAAGAGGAGACAGACTTAATTCCCTTAGAAGATAAGGCATCGGTGTGCGTGGCACCAAGACAGTTCTTTTAGGTCCAGTCTTCCAGTCTTTGTAGCTTGAAACACTTCAGAGGTCAAGTGTGCTGCACCAGCGATCCAGCTGTAGGTGCTCCCTCATAGTCTCATAATCTGCTGTGGGACAGGCAGAGGGTGAGACAACAGATGAGCACTTCTCAGAGTACTTTCTTTTGGTGAAAGACTTTCACACTTAGATTGAACATGTTTTGAAGGATTAAAACAAAAAAATGAAGTGAAGGATGATTGGTGAATTATCGATGCAGTCAGCCCTGAGAACTATTGTGGAGCAGAGGGGGTAGTGGTGCACATTGATTGGCAGGGCACATGTCTCGAGTTAAAGGGTAAGGTGATTGAATTGGACTGATGTCAGACCACACTTAGCACAGTATTCAGAAGCGAGGGAGTTTACACAGGCAGTGGCATAGCAGGAAATTCTTTTCGTAGGCGCAACACCTTCTAACTAGACTGTGAGCTGCCACACCTGGGGCTTATTAGGAGTCATCCTGTTATATGGAATTAGAATTGGAAGTCGAGAAGTGGGACCAAGAGATGTAAAATTGTGGCTGGGCTTTGGGTAGAAAAGAGAAAACGGGATGGTGGGGCACTGGGCATGGTAAGACCGTTCTAAATTCTGTAACATAATTGTATGTCTGTCTCCCCCATTTGGCAAGACTTTCTGCAGTGTTCCTGCCTCTATGTTGTCTGTTAATTAGATTGTACTGTCTTGAAAGGGCCCGGACACTATCCTGTTGTAATTAGCATCTAGTGTAGTCTGGTGTCCACAGTGGTTGCCCGCTATTATTAGTTGATGATGATTAGTGAAGCTGAAGCTATTTTTTAAACAGGGCCCAAGGGATGCAGACAGTGATGAAAACGACAAAGGTGAAAAGAAGAACAAGGGTACCTTTGATGGAGATAAGCTAGGAGATTTGAAGGAGGAGGGTGATGTGATGGACAAGACCAATGGTTTACCAGTGCAGAATGGGATTGACGCAGACGTCAAAGATTTTAGGTTTGTATGTTTTACACTTCTGATTTTTGAATGGGGGCTGTGGGCTTTTGTTTTGATTAGCTTTATTTTGATTTTAGTTTTCTTTTTCCTTCCTTAACTGTCCTTTTTGAGAATTGGGTCTAGTGTAGGCCGTACCACAAAGATTCTAAATTTACTGGTAAAGTGGAACTTTTAAGAGCTGTCAATGCCTGGTGCTTTGCCAGAACAGGTTTTTTGCATTCGCATAGGACTCTATTATTTGCAGAAGGATTCTATCCTTATCATTGCAGTGGTTCACAAATAACAAAATCACCTGGGTGGGGGGGGGGGGGAGTGGTGGGTTCCTTGGGACTTTCCCCAAGTTTCTCCCAAATCACTATCTTGGGAGTAACCGTGGTCACTAATGGAAGTGTGTCCTAGCTCTCTGGCTTGTTAGTGTGGAGGGAAGCGGTTGAGAACTTACGCATTAGATCATTTGAGACTCATAAGCTCCCTTTGAGGTAGGTGGGTCAGTGTCATCTCCCTCATTTTGAAGACCCAGAGATGTAGCTTATGTGACTTGTTCTTAATTGTATCCCTTCCATGGATGCCTCTCATTCCATCTCTGGTCATGATTGATTTGTAGGTTTTACCCTGTAATTTAATGTACACGCTATTCAGATAATATTGTGTATCTGTCTTGTACATTTGGCAGTATTCTTCACTTACATAGGTAACCTTTAGTGGTGGTGCATCCTTTTCAAAATCCTTAGTGATTGATGTACAGGTAGAGAATTTAATTTTGAATAATTTTAATGTTAGTCTAAAGCTAATGTATGTGTGTCTAAATACACACACATCTATCTCTGATCCTAATTTCTACCACAGCCAGAATTAAAATTCATTTTGGACCATCGTTTGTAGAACACGATTCAGTTGTTTAGTATTCCTAATCTAATTTTTTAATCTTGTGAGTGTAAAGAATTATAGTCTTTGGAGGAAGTTTGAGGCACAGAGTAATAACCACTTACCTAAGGTCTTTCGGGTGAAGTGGATAGCCTTTCTCTCCTGATTCTCAGGCAGCCTGTAGCAAGGTTTGGTATAGTTGACTTCTGGCCGGGTGGTGGTAGGGCATGTGCGTGAGAGGGAACACACAGTAGCTTTAATTCGTACCAGCTATAGGGTTTCTTTTAGGGATGAAGGGCACAGAATGTACTCACTGGCTATGCTCCCCTTACTAGAATGTAATGTTGTTTTATATTAGTCTGATTCAGAATAACACGGTCCTCAATCCTTTTATATAGGGAGACCATGTATCCTGGGCCACCCAAGACACTACCCGTTTATACCATGTCTGGAATATTTATTAATAGTGCCCTTTTCTTGCTCTTAGGAGTATCCTGGTTTGGATGATAAATTATACCCTCGTATTACTTACAATTCTTAGAATTGTCTCCTCAGCAGGGGCATATCCTAGATAATGAATTTATCGTGTACTGTTTTGTAATGGTTTGCTTCTTCTGGTTGCTTAGAAGGGGAAAATGGGAGACAGTCTTAGCACTGATGAGTAGTACCCAGATAATGCTTAAAATTTTTTTTCACCTATAAAAAAGTTTTTTTTAATAGAATCGTTCTCATTTATGGAATTTCCCCCTAGAAGCTACTTTTTCCGTTGGGTCTCTGTTTAAAGAGTAGGTGTTGTTTTGGGGGGGGGGGGCATGGTTTACTACCCACATTTTGGATCTTGTTTTCATGGATGCCACAGGTAGCGTTTTTTTCCAGTTCATTCATTATTCCTCAAATCTGGGCCCTTTGGTTAAAGGGATTTTAAATTCTTAGTGGTTAATGTGGATTTACGGGGTGGGTTGTGGTGGGAAGACAAGGAATAGAAGGGTCGTTTTATGGGGTATGACACGTAAATACCGTAAAGTGTCTCTGGTTGTTTTGTAGAAATAGTGTTAAGTGCTATTGACAGTAAACTGCTCAAGGACCTTGTCCTTAAACTTGGGTTGCTGTAGTGTCCCTCCCCCGCTCAAAATAAGGTTTAATGCCCTTTACTTTCTCTGTTTAGCCGTACCCCTGGTAATTGCCAGAACTCTGCTAATGAAGTGGATCTTCTGGGTCCAAACCAGAATGGTTCTGAGGGCTTAGCCCAGCTGACCAGCACCAATGGTGCCAAGCCTGTGGAGGATTTCTCCAACATGGAGTCCCAGAGTGTCCCTTTGGACCCCATGGAACATGTGGGCATGGAGCCTCTGCAGTTTGATTATTCAGGCACGCAGGTACCTGTGGACTCAGCAGCAGCAACTGTGGGACTTTTTGACTACAATTCTCAACAACAGGTACTGTGTGTGTCTCTGTCACTCTCTCTACTCCCCTCCAGCCAACGCGTGATTCACGTGACTTAAGAATGGGGCGGGGGGTGGGGGGTGGGAGGAGGGTGGCATTATTTCAGGCTACCAATAGGCAGCCCTCCTTACCCCGACGGTGACGTGGGCCACAAAAGCCTCTGTATCTTCCCCGCAAGAAGCCGATTCCCATGCTGAGATTATTGGCAAGAGATCACTCTGCTCCACATGTCCTTCCTTTGGCTCCTCTGTCCCACCAAGGCCCGGCGAGTGGGTGAGGTAGTGGCGCCTCTCGTGACACAACCCTCTCGGATGCTGAAACTAGTCTCTCTGAAGATTAATGTAACTGTGATGCCGTTGGTTTGTTTTGTTTTTAAAATAGTAAACTCTGTTACCTGCTGCTGGCAGGAGTCCAGTGCCAGGTCATCGTATTAGTCATGTCTTTTAATTAAGTGAGCAACCTATAGATGACAGACATACCTGCTGCCGTTCACCAGAGTTTAAAATAGGATTGGGGGAAAACACAAATCACTCCGTGTAAAATCTACAGTGAAATTCACCAGAGTTTAAAATAGGATTGGGGGAAAACACAAATCACTCAGTGTAAAATCTACAGTGAAATGACTTGGCTCTTTCTTTTCTTCATAATTCCTTAGAAAATACTGTATGTGTGCCTTCTGGGTTTGAACACACGGTGTGACTAACTCTGGGGTTTACTGATCCTTCTGTTCAATTAAAAAACAAAAAGCCACTAACTGTCTAAATTATAAAAGGGGGTAGGTGGCTTCCCCATCTTGTCAGGTACCACAAGTTCTCTCTTGTGGCTGGAAGCACTTTGACGGGCCGCGAATTTCTGATATTCATTAGTTTTGGACTGGAGCATAAATACAAACCTCTAGGCTTGAAAGGTTAAATTTACATTTCGAAGTTTAGAAATTCTACATCTGTAGGGGAAATTGGCTTATGCATGTGGTCTTTGGAGATCAGTGTATCATACTGTCCCTTTGTTATTGTCACAAATAGTTGATTTTAAATGAATTTTGATTGATAGACAACTGGATAATAAAGTTAATCATATGAAGTTTACAAAAGGAAATCCCTTTAAGGGATGATGTGATACATGTGCTCTGCTCGTATCAGATGGAACTATTGGGTTTAATTAACACACTCTTTTTTCCGGAGAGAGTGAGCTGTTAAGTGTCCACCACTCTCCCTGTGGTTCCCAATAAATACGCCACCTCTTCGTAAGAATGACTCTTTGTGCTTTTTCTCTTCTTTCACTCTTTGACCCTTTCACAGTGGCTCCTCAAAACAGCCGTTTTGAGTGAAGCCAGAAATTGCTGAATTCAGGTGCTGAAGGTAGATTAGACTTAAAATCTGTGCCACATCAGCAAATGTAGGGGGACACTGCTACCACATAGACCTCAGCTGGCTCAGCTTAGGAGAGGAGTGTGGTAGTTCCGTGTCTAAATTGAGGTTTGTGAGTGTAAGCTACTTCTAATCAGAGTTCTTTAACTTGTTATGTCAAGAAGTTTTTTCTGAATCTTCCTTTTACTCTTGTCTTCTTTGGTCTGAACTTCCCCAGCAACCGTTACAACTCTGGCCAGTTTTGGTGCTTAGCTTCCCATTCCCCATCTAATTCAGTCTGACCCTCTGCTTGTGAAGGAAAATCTGATGCTCTTTGATTTAATTGTTTTTTGCTTCATAATCAGAGTTGGGATTCTCTTTCGATGTATTGATCTCTGGTTTCGAACTAATTTGACCGACGTTTTAAGAGGCTGGATAATTATTAGAACTTGAATAGATGATGTCCGTTTGCAAACTTCTAAGCAGTTAACATGATTCCATTAAAGATAGCACCCACTCAGATTTATGAAACCTGGGATGCCTTTACACTTCCCATTTCAGTAATTTTGAAAGTGAACGTTACTGTTTTGAAAATGAAACTGTTGTTGGCTTTTGGCTTCCCGTGCACGTCTTGGTTGAGGCAACATAGAGGCATATTGTTCCATAGGTGAACCACCATCATGTGATGTGGTCATGGTTGTTTTATCCCACGGGCCCACAGTCCCTACTTTTCTGCATAGATTCTTTTACACAGTCTTGTAGCGGGCGCCCTAATAGCATGCCCTGGAACTGTTGGGCCAGGACTCCTCTAACTATTTTCAAGACCCTTACCCTCCTCCAAATGTCTCCTGCATAGAGGCAGGACGAGCTGTTAAGAAGATAGGATCTCTTTTCTGCTGGAAATTGGTGTTTGATCTTCTGTTTTATCCCTCCAATATTTATTGTTATTTTTTAAAATTTTTTAACATTTATTTATTTTTGAGAGACAGAGTGAGCAGGGGAGGTGCAGAGAGAGAGAGACAGAGAGAGAGACACTGAATCTGAAGCAGGCTCCAGGCTCCGAGCTGTCAGCCCAGAGCCCAGCGCGGGGCTCGAACCCACGAACCGTGAGATCATGACCTGAGCTGAAGTCAGATGCTTAACCGACTGAGCCACCCAGGCGCCCCGAATATTTCTTACTCTTACTTTCCATTACATTTCATTCCTGTTTCCCTTTCTGCTAATTTATTTTTATTTATTCTTAAAAATTGTTAATGTTTATTTATTTTTGTTAGAGAACAAGCAGAGGAGGGGCAGAGAGAGAGAGAGAGGGAGACACAGAATCTGAAGGTGGCTCTGAGCTGTGAGTGCAAAGCCCACTGTGGGGCTTGAACCCACAAACTGTAAGACCATGACCTGAACCAAAGTTGGAGGCTCAACTGACTGAGCCTCCCAGGCGCCCCTCCACTAATTTAAATTGTTGTCATTCTTGAAGGTCCAGTGCTGCTAACTTTCTTGGTTTCCAGATCAGTAAGTTGTATTATCTGTCTCCTTTGAACTCGGTGGTGCTCTGTGCTTCCCTGAAGAAAAAGAATCATGATGTTCTGCCTTGTGTTATGATTTCTTGTTTCATGGTCCTTGCTAGGTTGTAAACTCCTTGAAGATAAGCCCTGGGTCTTGTTCTTCTGTGTCTTCTGATTGGCTTTAGCAGACCAGGTTTTCAGGAAACTTCTCTCATATCCCTATTATAGTGTCTCAGAATATCCCCCATATTACATATACTTCCCCAAACTAAAATCTGGAACTAGCCTTCTCAGAGATCTGGAGGCCCCTCTTTGAGGCCCTGCTTGTATTCTAATAAGCGAGTCCTTTAGATCTAGCCCATTAAGCTTGTGCCTCATGTACGTAACTAGACCTTTATCATACCTAGGAAATTACCTCCTTTTTAGGGTCACAGCCCTCTGTTGCCATCTGATCAGAAAACGTACGTAATTCTTCTGCAGTCTAGTTTTGTGGATAACTTCAGGGAGATCGCAGATTTGTGGATTGTGGATTATGACTTTCTTTTCTCGTTTTTTTGTTCTCGCTTGTAGTGGAGCGTATCTTTCATGAATGAGATGGGCTCCCCCCACCCACAGCTCTCCATTTAGTTGTTGTGACTCATTTGGTCATTTAAATAGTGCAGGGAAGTACTCGATGACAAGTCTAGGTCATGCCAATGTCCTAGAAGCTTAGACAAGGGAGAGCATACTCTATTCTGGGGAAGGAAGGACTTATGGAAGAGGTAGATCTTGAGCTGTACCTTGCAAGACTTGTTTATATCAGGAAAAGAATGAAAATTCCATGGGAGGAAATAGTAAAACATAAAGGCTTAATACTAGAAATTAACAGGTACATGTTTAGTAGATAATGTAGTCATCCAAGGAGGTGGGTGAAGTTGAAAAAAAGTGACTTGTGAGATTGCATAGTGTTGTGTTCTCTTACCTGCTTTGCTGTGCTGCCTTATTGACAACGACAAGACATTTCTAAGAAGGAATGACTTAATTATCACGGTTTAGTTTTTTGTGTTGAGTGTTGGTTCAGTAGCAGTTTTAGACCTTCTTTTACCCGTATTAATTTTAATTATTGACGATCATGTCCTTCTGGGAAGCTGGGTTCTGCTTGTAGTGAACAGAGCTGGTGCTCATAGTAAGACCATGATACGTGGAACCATGTGGGGCAGTTGAGGAACTGTACATGCTAAATTGGTTGGTCAGGAATGCTGTCAGACCAGGGGAGGGCTCCATGGAGATCAAGGTTGTGTACCCCTAACTTGAAAGGTGCGGTGTGTATTGCCATAATTAAAAGAGCAGAGGTATGGAGACGAGATGGGTGTGGGGTGGTCATAGGCTGCCAACAGGAGAAGGTATACTTACGGGGAACAGCAGATGGGTGGTTCATTTGGCGAGTCCAGGTCTCAGAGGCCTTGAGAACCAGGCCTGAGTCCCAGACAGTATTGATGATTGTGAGGTTTGAACCAGAGATCTGCTGTAATACATGTTTTTCCACACATTCTGCTCTTTTATGTTGGCTTTCTTAAATGGGGATCAGAGGCTGTCTTTAGTTTTGAGTTCCTTTATTTGTGATTTTGTGATGGGATCTGGCTTGGAAATTGACAAAATAAACAATTCCTTCTTGTGTCCTATTTTCTTTTATTCCCGACTTGAATTTGGTGTGTAAATTGGTTTCATAAAACTGTTCGTATCAGCTTCTATGGAGATACATAGTAGAGAACAGCCTGAAGATATAGGAAAGGTAATTTTTGTTCAGTTCATTACACACTTAATGGTACTTAGGGGTACTTTGGGTTTTGGATAGTTAAGTTACTTGTCTAGTCATTGTAAATCATAAACTTAACCTAAGGTTTATTCAGAGCAAGTATTCCTTTTTTTGTGCCATGAACCCCTTAGCAGTTAGATGAGATCTGTGGGCTGAATTGTGTGAGTGATATGTAGTATAGATAGGTTTACAAAGGAACCAGTGATACAGAAATAGTTACAGAAATACTTAACAAATTCAAGATGTATCTGCTTTATCATACGATGCATGCAGCAGAAATATGTACTAGTTTTCATGATGAGCATGAACGCCACTGTGAGATATCTAGTGGTCGTAAAGGAGCATGAAACGTATTTGACTTCTGTTGATGATGAAGTCACACAAGTGTATTGCTCATGTTAATATGGTTTGTTGCCTGTGGTCATAATTGAAGGACATGGTAAATTTCATGAACATGAGGATAATTTTACCTATGCCAAGTACAGAGATCTGGGATTTAAGTACCCCTAATGTAGGATGGTTTGAAATGTTCATTGATATCTCTGGAATATTCTCCCTTTTTCCCCTCACTTTTCCCTCATTGTCTTCTCTTTAATCGTATGTGAACAATCAACATTATAACCAGTGACCAGTTAATTATAATGTGTTTGTACCATTTTGTGTTATGATACTTGAGCGAACTTGTTTATTTTAATGAAGAGCCATACAAGTATTTATATTTCCCTAAGTATATTTTAGAAACTTACTGCTAGGTTACATTATCTTTTAATGCTGTGTAGCAGAAACCAAAGCCAGGATCACATCATTATAGATCAACCAGATTAATTGCTGATGTTCTTTATTTAGAATTCAGTTAATCTAAAAATAGCCTAATGCAGTATGTTTTACAAAATTGTATACTGATGTGCTAAAACCCTTAACCTGTTAAGCATGAATTTTACTTTAAAAGTGTTTAATTTCTGTCCAAATGTGTATTTAAATTTCTAGTGAGTTGACATACAGTGCAATATTGGGTTCAGGAGTAAAATTTAGTGAGTCATCACTTCCTTAGAACACCCAGTGCTCCATACGTCGCCCTCCTTAATACTCATCACCCATTTAGCCCACCTCCCACCCCCTTCCCTCCAGCAACCTCCAGTTTGTTTTCTATCATGAAGAGTCTCTTGTGGTTTGCTTCCTGGTAAGCATGAATTTCAGCAAAGAAACCATACTCTGAAAATCATAATTGAAGTACAGATTTGTTCCTTCACAGCCCTAGGCGCAAGGGGGAGGAAGCTGGCACGCATTGCTTTTAAAAGTGCCATACTGATTAGATGTCATCTTCTGAAGCCAAGTTTGTGCATAGTTTTCATACAGGTCTTTAATATTCTCAGCTTTCCTTTCAGTTCACAAGTGAGGAAGACTATTTTTCATTGTTGTGTGTAGTCCCTGGTAAACACTGCCTTTCGCTGGCAGGCTGACCAGTTGAAGCTTGCCTTTATTCTTTGCTGAAATTTTATATGAGTTTTCTCGAAAGATACTTACTGACTTGGTGGAAGGACGTTTTGTTTTTTCCACCTTGTTTAGAGATTATTTTGGGCTCCGATTTTTCATCTGCTAAGGAAATGTGAAGAAGGTTTTCTTAAAAAATTCAGCAGCATATGTAGTTGTTTAACCAGAAGTCATTGTCGATCATCATTGTTGTTCAGATAACCTGGTTGAAAATGGGCTCTGATCTGCAAGCTTCGGACGGTAGCAGACTTTCACATATTTTATGTACTACAGCCTGGCTCCCATGATAAACCTCTTTTCTTAAAAGAGAAATAGTCCCACTGTTGATGTAACACCTTCAGTGTTTGGAATCTCCTTTCTCTGTGAACGCTTACAACAGCCCCATGGGGCAGAGCAAGCATTAGGTTTTTACAGGGAAGAAAATTAAGACCTCAAGAGGCTGAGTTGCTGCAGGTCATGAGACCACAAGTTATGCGAACATCTCTGCCCTGGTGTGTAGCTCTGGGCTGTGTCGTTCCTGGATCCAGTACTGGAAACACAAAGCCTTTTGACCCGTGGGCTTGCCTCACTTTCCCATTCTGTGCATTCGTGGTTTTCTCTGCATGGAGTCTATGCTAACGCATTCTTCGACAACAAGGCAAAAAAGGTTTTTCTTCCGTCCCGTCACCTTTGTGAGCTGTTGACAGCAGTTGGTGCTCACGAGCTCAGTGGGATTTTGACTTTCACATTCACTCTGAAGAGTCTTGACCTCTGCTTTCCTCGTCCTGGGCTGCCTTGTCAGGAGGAGGAGCTGTTCGAGGTGCCTCACAGAAGGGGTGTCTGTATGGGGGTGCTCTTGCCATTCGTCAGGGAGAACATACATCAAGGACTGTTCCAAGTGTGTTACACGTGTTAATTTTAATACTTGTGGCAACCTTATGATTTAGATCTGTCTTCGTTGTCCCTGTTCGAGAGGAGAGTGAGTCAGAGAGAGGTTCTCTTGCCCTGTGTCGCGTAGTCTGTGTTGACGCCGAGCTATAAATCCAGGCTTTCTGGCCCCAGAGTCTCCGCTCTTATCCCCTGTCCACTGTGGCTTTGGCCTTAAACTGGCCAAAAGCCAGGGCTTTTTAGTTGCCAGGGGCAGAGGGATAATCTTGCAGACACCAACTCGATATTGAGGTATTACTCCTCCGCATTCTGAAAACCTAGTAACAGTGTTTTCATGCCAACAAGTGTTATTGATAACAACATAATGACAGTAATAGCTATCTTTGATCACTTAACACTATGCTGGGTGTTTCTGACTGCCCCTTTCTGGAATAAAAACTCTGCAGGGTATCTTTTGTAAGGTCATGTAGTGACAGAGACGGGAGTCAAATCAGCTTGCTCGTGTGGTTCCCAAATTATGCCTTCAATATTTCTTACTAGGAACCTTGATGAGCTTGAAATACTTGATGTATTTTCCCTTGCATTTAGTCTCTTGAACAACTTAAGAATTCTACCCAAGTAAATTGTAATCGGTAGTGGCACATTTATCATTATACCAACCTTAAAACAAGCATTCTCTCCAAATCTCACAGTATTGTGTTTCTCAGTTACCATTGGCTTCCTTTCTGAAAATGATGAAAATGTTAACAGAGCTCAGTGGTTTGCCCAGCAGATGGCATTTGTATGAGTTTTTCAGGATCCTTTGGAATCCATTACTTGCCAATTACCCAATTTTGTTTTGAATACCCTGTATTTCCAGTTAATATTGGGGCATTTACATAAAGAGAATGTGCCAGAATTGCTGTAATCTATGCTATAATAAAATCTGCTTGCTGTAGATGATAGTTTCTGTTAATTGTTTACTGCAAAATGCACTCAAGAAAACAATTCCTTCTCTATTCACCGTAATCACTGAGATATCAATCAACTCTCAAACACAGGGTATGTGGGAGCTCTTGTAGGGTCTGGATGTTTTTAGTTACAAGTGGCAGTTTCTCCTCCTCAAAGTATGGCTGCATGGTGGTGAGAATCACAAACTAATGTCATGCGGAATGGTTGGTATTTACACATGGTGGATATTTATGGATACGGTACGTGAGCATTGAATGAGTTACATGTCATGTTAAAAACATGAAGCGAGGAGAAGTCAGATGGAATGTCAGTGAGTAGTGTTTTTGGTTAATAAGAGAACTTCAAGAGTTCTGTTCTGAGCACACTGTCTTTATCTCCCTAGCTTCCCATGTTACGGTGCCTTGCTAATAACGGGTGCTCAAAAAATGTTTCTTGAATGAATGATTTTGTTTACAGCAGGGCAGAGAAGTGTAGACAGAAGAGACTAGCATGAACAGTGCCTGAGATGTCAAATATTTCAAAAGGTTTGAGGCTAGGAAGATTCCAGAGACCCACTGAAGACACAGATATTTAAGTGAAGCTATAAGGTATTTTTACAGCCTTGTAAAAAATTTAAAAACAACTTTGCACTATTTTGCTATTATGTTTTCTCCCTCCTGGCTTCCCCTCTGAGGTGAACTGCCTCCTGTTGGTAGGAATACTCTGGGGCACTATCCTTAGGTAGACAGTCATGTGAAAAACAACCTGGCAAAAATCACAAGATCCCAGTTACCAGATAGTACTGATTGGCTGCCTTCCTGGAGGGATCAGGTCTTTTGATAGGTTGGTCTATAAATTCCAGTATTTCTTTTGAAGACTTGATATTTAATCAGTGCCTGTTAAAGTCGTGCTTGTCTTTTTACCAGCATCATAATGAAATGTCTTTTTTCTTTAACTTTTGAAAATAAAACAATTACTTTTGAAATCTGTACATAGTTACTTTTGATTTACTTTCATACTATAAAGACAAAGGCTAATTTTACTCTGGTCTTTAGAAAGATGAATATTTTACAAAGAGAGGTAACAGGTGAAGTTGGTCAGTATGTTCAAAATATTCACCCCCCCCCCTTTTTTTTTAAGTTTATTTATTTTGAGAGAGAGAGAGCACCAGCCGAAGTCAGTCCTTTAACCAACTGAGCCACCCAGAAGACCCCTTTTGTTTTCTTTTTATTTAAAATTGTCTACTCATAGAAGTCTCTTCACCACCTAAGATAACATTACAAGTCCAATTCTGACGATAATTAAGCTGAGTTGGTGGGATGACATTATCTTTTAATGTCTGAAACAGGTCTCTTTATGAGGAAATCTGTTATTCAAGATCCATGGTGTCAGTTATATATCATCCAGTGATATCACCTGAGTTGTTGAAAACTCCTATAGAAAGAACAGGTAGTTAGGGGGAAGTTCCTTTGTAGGGAGGTACTTTCAATAAGCACTCTGATTTCAGTGAATAAAGCTTTTCAGTGTGACTCCTTGGAAGGAGGCACATCGAGGCAATCCAGAATTCTTTCTTTGTACCAGTGCTATTCGTACTGAAATGTATGACCATTTTAGTCAGTGTTGTATCCTTAGTTCCTCGCACAGTGCCTAGCAGGTATTATTTGTCTCCTGATGTTTGTGGAACGAATGAGTGAATGATTGGCTTTGTATTAAGGTAGAATTTTGGGATATTCTTGGTGTCAGGGTCTTTGTACTCCTTTCCTTTTCTTGGGAATGAAGAAGTGTGCTAGGTCTGGGATGCCTGGGTGGCTCGGTCGGTTAAGTGTCTGACTTCGGCTCAGGTCATGATCTCGCAGTTTGTGAGTTCGAGCCCCGCGCCGGGCTCTGTGCTGACAGCTCGGAGCTTGGGGCCTGCTTCGGATTCTGTGTCTACCTGTCTCTGTGCCCCTCCCCTGTTCATGCACGCACACACGCTCTCTTTCTCTCTCTCTCTCTCAAAAATAAACAAACATAAAAAAAAATTTAAGAAGTGTGCTAGGTCTGAGCTCATAATCCAAGCTTTGTTAGTAGCAGCTATATTTCTGTTGTTTGATTTCCTACACATAAAGAATAGGAAACTGGAGGGCTCCCAGAAGTTGGCAGCTGTCCGATTTCATCATTATGATAAACCACTAGTCGAGAAAGGTATCCAGTAAATATCATTTCCCCGGGAAGAGGCAGCCAAGGATGAAATGAACACTTCTCATTTTCCTTTCCAAAATGTGAGTAGGTGAGGAGTAATTCAAAGTGTCTGTGGGGTTCTCAGAAGAACTGAGGAGAGGTAACAGCACGAGGGGCAATGTGGTGGGTCGTTTTGTGGTAGCTTTAATGTGTGAGTGTGCCTGGGATCAGGCAGGACCCTTGGCCTGTTGGCAGCCATTAGGTCGTTTGTATGTATGTTTGTGCTCTGGGGACACCTCGCCCGGGGAGTGGGAACTGGGTGCACCGAATGGAGGTAAAGAAAGCCCCGGGAAGCAGAACTCTGAAGCGTCACGATACCATCGGAGTGGGAATGGAATCGAACACAAGAACGCTTTTGTTTCAAATGCCATTCCTGAACAAGGGCTTGTCGAAGTTTTTATTCAGAGAAGGTTTAAAGTTGTCTCACGAGACCGTTTCTCTAACCTCACCGCATCCTTTTCTTTCTTCAGCTGTTCCAAAGACCTAATGCGCTCGCCGTCCAGCAGTTGACGGCCGCGCAGCAGCAGCAGTACGCACTGGCGGCGGCTCACCAGCCTCACATCGGTAGGTCCCTGGGCGCGGCTCCCGTGCCTGCGTGTGGCCCCCGCTCCAGGAGCCCCGGCGGCGCAGGCCGGGTAGGACAAAGCGCAGACAGGGCTCTCGGAGTAGATGGCCTCGTTCGTCCTCTTATCCGCCTGTCTTTTAGCCACCTGCTTGATTTTTGGCAGCCTTCTAGACTTCGGCTTGTAAGCTTGCCTAGTGTCTGGGGAGTGGTCTGCCTCCGCTGTGCTGTCGGAGGACTCAGAGTCAGTCCTAAACGACAGTTGTGACCAGCATGGACTCTGTTGGTTAAGACTGGATGAAATCCATGACGTAGCAACAGTTCTGTTCTTGTTAGGGTCGTCTAGACTGTGAAAATATCAACTTTTCATCTTCTTAAGTAGGGAGTACCCATACGTCCATTTTCCAAGCAGCGTGTATTGATGGTCGTGAGAAGTATTTTCATTTAATAACTGGTTTTTAAAGTAGGTTTTCCCTTTTCCAGTAACATTGGTTAATGTTCTGATGTACATATTTTTATTGCCTAGACTCCCCCTCACCCAGACCTTCTTAAGGTCTCTTTGAAGCAAAGTGCTATATGTGTAAACAAGTACATGTACAATTTTTTTTTTAATGCGTCAAAAGGACATGGTAGAATAGAAGGAAATCATGGGTTGAGGTGTGCTGTGGAAGGAGAGACTTGCTTCCAGCCTAAATGTCTTAAGGCGTAACGGCCTTTGCCTGGGTCTGGTTTAACTTACAGTTGTAGATGCTAGTCTTAATAAATACCCATACATTTTTCTTTGAGAAAAGCTGTCCAGAATTTTTTTTTTTTTTAAATTTAGAGAGAGAGTACGAGTAGGGGAGAGGGGCAGAGGGAAAGATACAATCTTAGCTTAAGCACGCTCCATACTCAGTGTGGAGCCCGATGTGGGGCTCGATCCCACGACCCCGGGGTCATGACCTGAGCCAAAATCAAGAGTGGAATGCTCTAGGCATCCCTGGGAAATTGTTTTATTTTTGTTTATTTCTTTTTGTAAATACTTTTAAAAAAAATTTATGGGGCGCCTGGGTGGCTCAGTCGGTTGAGCATCTGACTTCGGCTCAGGTCATGATCTCACAGTCTGTGAGTTCAAGCCCCGCATCGGGCTCTGTGCTGACAGCTCAGAGCCTGGAGCCTGCTTCAGATTCTGTGTCTCCCTCTCTCTCTGCCCCTCCCCCTGCTCATGCTCTGTCTCAAAAATAAATAAAAATATTTAAAATAAATAAATAAATTTGTTTATTTATTTTGCTAGAGAGAGAGAGAGAGAGAGCTCACAAGCAGGGGAAGGGCAGAGAAAGAAGGAGAGAGGTTCCCCAAGCAGGCTCCATACTATTAGCACAGAGCCTGATGTGGGTCTCAAAGTCACAAACCTTGAGATCATGACCAGAACCAAAATCCAAGAGTCAGACGCTTAACTGACTGAGCCACCCAGATGCCTCTATCTATCTATATATCTATCTATTTATTTATAAGCGTTTCTTTATTTTTGAGAGAGAGCAAGCAAGCGAGAGCGTGAGTGGGGGAGGGGCGGGCTCTATGCCGACAGCAGTGAGCCCGACTGCAAGATCATGACCTGAGCTGAAGTCAGACACTCAACCAACCGAGCCACCCAGGGGCCCCTGGAAAATTGTTTTAAATGGAAATAAATGATTCTTTCTATCTCATGACAAAGTCTTTTAAATTGCTTTATTTTAGCCTGTTATAATTTTAATAGTCTGAGAAATTGTGCTGAATTTACAACTGCGTAACAGTTTAAATTGTTAGCAAAAGTAAAAAATAAAAATAAAAAAAGACGGGAGATAAATATCACCCTAATCTTTAGTGTAGGGATTATTTCATCTTTTCAGAGCCCTCTTTCCTTTCAATCTGTCCTTTTTTCTTTTTCTCACCTGCAGCCTGGAGTTGAGTAGCCAAACTGTGTGGGTATTTGCTAGGGTTGCGGTTTTAGTCGGGTTTGTTTTTACTGACAGGTGTGTTTTCAGCAGGTTTAGCGCCCGCTGCGTTTGTCCCTAATCCCTACATCATCAGCGCTGCTCCCCCGGGGACGGACCCCTACACGGCTGGACTGGCTGCAGCGGCGACACTAGGTGAGGTGTTCTGCTGCATGTGGGATTTTATCCCCTGCTGAAAAGTCGTGTTGGCCCGCATGCATTCTTTGTACTGGGTCCCAAATCCAAGTCTCCGGTGGAGATTTCTCTCCTGGTTTCCGGTGTTCTTTCCCTGCCAGCTGGATAGCTCTCCTTAGCTGTAACCTCAGACTCGAGCATAATCCAAAGGCAAGTTAATGAGCTGCCTCCTATGTAGGCATTTGTGATCCATGGAGACACCACTTGCTTGTAGGTATTTGGGGAATTTCTCCCCTTTCCTAGGTCTTCCTACTGCCTGTAGTCTGCCATAGTCCAGGTCCTCATACTCTTTATCTAGACTTTAGCAGCTGTTCTTACATATTGCTAATGTCCTCTCCCACCCCCACCCCCCTGATTGTTCTAGAAAACTATCTTAAACATCGATTTTAACTTCTCACCTTTCAGTTTTAACCCATCACTGATTTGATTTTTCTTTTTCTCGTGCTGTATTATCTTTAATTAAGCAACCCATCACCGATTTCCGTCTTATCCAGCCTAACAGCACACCTCAGCTGTTAAACATGGCTGATTATTCCAGCCTAACTGGGTGGTGGTGGTGGTGGTGGTGGTGGTGGTGTGCTATTCCTTGGAATCACCATTTTTAAGGAGCTGCCACGGCATTCTGAGGATTAGTGAAGACTGGAGCCCACTGTGTATAGGGATCTGATCTCTCTCGCCATGACTTGTATGTAGATATCTCTCCATGCATACCACTTTCTTCCCCTCTCCGATCAGCTATTACTGGCTCATACCACACATTCTCGCTGCACTAAATGAATTTTAGCTTGCTGCAGACACCACGCTGGTTTAGGTCTCTGTGTCTTTGCCTACTGTGGTTTCCTTAGTCCTCTATAGTAAACTCCTCCCATTCTTTGGGAATCTCATTGGCTGGCAGTGTTACCCCTTAGAAAGCCTTCCTTGGCTACCACCCCCTCCCCCATTTTTCTCTCTGTTACTTCTTATTACTTTGTGTTCATTGCTGGTGGATGTTTGAGTGAGTGGTTTTAAAACCCCCTTAAGATTGAACTCTTTCAAAAGCAGGCCTTTCTGTTACTTATCTCTGTAGCACAGTTGCTGGCACCATAATGGGGTCACACGTGTATGGTAGATTGGATTCAGTGTTAGGACGAAGTAAATGTCTTCCAAATCCCTCCAAGTCATGTTAATTGTGACTAAATATTATTGTAAGAGTCTACTTTTTATCTAGCATGCAGTTTGCCATTATGAACTCAAATGTACAGTATAGAATTTATTTATTTTTTTTAGTATTCACATTTTAGCGTGGTTTTGTTGTGTTTGAAAGACAGGAGCAAATCTTGATTTGATTTGATTTTTTATTTTTATCATTTATTGTCAAGTTAGCTAACATACAGTGTAGTCTTGGCTTCGGGAGTAGAGTCCCGTGATGCATCATTTCCACACAACACCCACTGCTCATCTCAACAAGTGCCCTCTGCGATGCCATCGCCCGTTTTCCTCACCCCCCCAAGCTCCCACCACCATCACCCCTCAGTTTGTTCTCTGTACTTAGGAGTCTCTCATGGTTTGCCTCCCTCTCTGTGTGTAACTTACTTTTCCTTCCCTTCCCCTATGGTCTTCTGTTAAGTTTCTCAAATTCCACACGAGTGAAAACGTGTGATATCTGTCTTTCTCTGACCAACTTATTTCACTTAGCGTAATACCCTCCAGTGCCATCCATGTTGTTGCAAATAGCATGTGTTTTGATGGATATGTATGTAGTATAGTTCCTCTGTCCCCCTCACCTTTGGGGTAGTACAAGTCTCTTTCTAGCAGAACGATCTACGTAACCACCATTCATTTTTATTCAGCCCTTATTAACCATTTGCCAGACATTATGCCGAGTGCTTTTGTTTCATACGAGTTGTTGGAGGATGATTTTACAGATTAGGAATTTGGGGCTCAGAGAGCTCCTTTTTTCAAAGGTCACACTATTTAAATATCACACAGTTGGGGTTTGAACCAGGTCTAACTCAGAGTCCATGCATGCACTTTACTGTCGTGTCCAGTGCCCGTGCTATCTTGAATTGCCTTCTCTGTACTTTCTTTCCTTTGCTAACTTACTGTATGTTATTTGAAACAAAGAACTAGTTTTAGGGAAGACACACTTGTCCTCCTTGAGATCATAGTTTTGTGATGAGGGTCTTGATCGTTGTATTCATCCCTAAGCCAGACTGAAAAAGACTTGAGCTCTTTCACACAGAACCAGAAATGTTAACCACCTCAACTACGAAACCGCATACGCGTGTGGGGTGTTCGTCACACAGGAATTGGAGCAGGCATCCTGATGAGCCCAGCTCAATTGATGATGCACCCTGGGGGTATTTTCCTAAATGCAGTCAGAGGCCATGTGACCAGGGACAGCAGTAGAAATGCTAGTTGAGAGAACTTAGAGGGTCGTATAAAAGTTGATGGTAGCAGCAGTCTGCGCACAGATGAAGGTGGTTTTGTTGACTTTTGGTGGAGACTGTCATCGCAGGTTGCAGTCCAACCTTTCGCCCTGGATGTGGCAACACCCTCACCCTTATGATAGCCATTCGTAGGTGAGGAAACTAAGGCATAGGTAAGGTCTCACTGTTGTTTCCTCTTTCGTTCTTTTCGGTAAATGTCCAAGACCACCCCATTTTGTAAACGCTAGTCAGATGAGTTTGGGTATGGTGTCTTAGACTATGCAGGTTCTGAGGCGTTAAAAGGTTTTCATTACCCTTTTGCTTATTATAAAAAAGTTGCTCATACTGTAACCTAGCTTTTCTAAGCAGCAGCATCTTTATTTTGCACCCAGATGTCATATTTCACAGTGGGCAGCCTTATAAACAGAGCTGCTTTTTGGCTAAGCCCACAGGTACAGAAAATACCAAATTAGAAATGTCAGAGCAATGTTGGGCAGGGATGTAATTTGACTCATTTGTATTTTAGAAGCTTAAAACTGGGAAACAAAACACACGTTCCAGTTTATTTTGATTTAATGAAATATATGTTTCTACAGGATTAGCTACTGTGTCAGAATAGATACATTTGAAATAGCTCTTTGGAACTCTGTCTAAAGGCACTGTTGTTATTCAGTCAGGTTGCAAATATTTTAAGTTCTGTGCTTTAAGAAACTTCTCACTGGAGATGTGTTTCAGCAGATGTGAGAAGCTGGCTCCGAGCCCTGGTCTTGTTGGCACAGTGCAGCTTTGGTGTTTCTTGCTGCCATCTTCGGGGAATCTGTGGTCTAGACACCTGCCCCACCCAGGCTGCTGTCTGCTAGCTCTGTTACCTCTGTGTTGCCTCCCCCAAAGAAGGTGAACAGATCATTTAGATTGAAGCAGAATGCTTAGTTTTGTTTACGATACTCAGCAGGTCTGTAAGAACTCAAGGTTTTGTTCCTGTTTCTTTTCAGCAGTGACTTAGGTTCAAAATTTCATGTGTCAGTGTCTGAATGTAGTTGTGTTGACTGACTTCCAAAACAGGAATGGGAGAACCAAGCCTCTTAGAAATTGAGCGGTGGAGGTTCAGTGGCGTGTCTGGGTCACGTTGTGAGAGACTGGTGGATTTTCCTGCTTCGGGAGTTAATGGAGCAGCATGGCCCCTGTCCCTGACAGTCACCTTGGGTGCCATCCTTAACCACTGAGAGCAGGGTACCCTTAATTTTTTGTTCTCTTCCTTCACTTGATGCACACAGACTCTCCATTTATTTCCCTTCAAATAACAAACTTGGTCTCTGTCTATCCCGTGTCCTTTCTTTCTCAGGGAAGCATAGGCCTTTTTGTCTTCTTCCTGACCCAGCACCCGTTCCTCTGTTCTTAAACCCAACCTTTCTGACTTTGATCAGTTATTCTCCCTTTTTAAAATGTTTTGTCCTTCATTAGCTTCTTCCTCTTGGCCTGGAGTATATTACAGGCTTTAGAAGACTTTTATAAAAATATAAAAACATTTTCTGTTTTTTAAAAAACAATCCACGATCAGCTAGAATGAATCTGTATGTTTTTTTTTTTCTTTTAATTTTTTTTAACGTTTATTTTTTGAGAGAGGGAGACAGAGCGTGAGTGGGGGAGGGGCAGAGAGAGAGAGAGAGAGAGAGAGAGAGAGAGAGAGAGACGGAATCCGAAGCAGGCTTCAGGCTCTGAGCACAGAACCCATTGTGGGGCTCGAACTCATGAACCGTGAGATCATGACCTGAGCCGAAGTTGGATGCTTAACCGGCTGAGCCACCCAGGTGCCCCTGAATCCATATATTCTTAATATTTCATGGTAGGATCTGTTGAGTCTGACTTAGCCTTTGGAAACTCTGAGTGGATTCTGACTGGTCTGAACTTCCTTACCTTTCTCTTGATATCTTTAGGCCCGGCTGTGGTCCCTCACCAGTATTATGGAGTCACTCCCTGGGGAGTCTACCCTGCCAGTCTTTTCCAGCAGCAAGCGGCTGCCGCCGCGGCAGCGACTAATTCTGCAAATCAGCAGACTACCCCACAGGCTCAGCAAGGGCAGCAGCAGGTAAGCGTAAAGAGAATTTACCCATCTAAGTGTGCATTTGAGTCCTTGGCTATCATTAACATGTAATGATACTCCTGCTAGAGAAATGCTGTGAATGGGTGAGTGCCCTCCTGCGCATGTTACCTGGGTTCAGGCTCAGACTCAGCAGGGCTCACCGAATGCCTTGTATTCGCAGGTTCTTGGCCTGTGTGACTAGGTAAGATCATGAGATTGGGCACGAGAAGACTGTAGAGAATCGTGTGGTTGAGGGTCCGCGCTTAGCAAGTGGCAAAGCGAGTACTGCTTTCCGCCACACGGAGTCTGCTTCTAGACGCCGTTCTCAGAGTTCTTCTGCTTGCCCGAGGGCAGCTTGCCACCAAAGGGGACGTACTCGTTCTCCGGACTGCCTGTTGAGAACACCAGCTGAATTGGATAGAAATCTGTGACCCTATTGTACCTTTTAACTCAGAGTAAGAAGAGCTTTTTAATGAGTTGGGAAAGAAACTGAGTGTGCCCTTTCGTTTTGAATAGGCCATTTTCTTCTGCTTACTAGAGAAACACCTGTTTATTGCTGAAAATTGTGGTAAATTAGAAAACTCGAAGAAAAAAATGCCTCTTGTGAGGAAAAAAACAATATTAATGTTTGGTATTTGTCATTCTAGCTTTATTATTTAACTTCTGATAAAGTCAGGGTTATGCTCTCCACACGGTTTTGAGTTTTTACACTTTTCCATATTATTTAATGCTTTTTAGAAATATTTGCTAGCTATATTTAAATGTATCAGAGTATTCCAGTCTTTTGTTCTCACCAGTTTAACGTTTTTATTTATTTTTGAGACAGAGGGACACAGAGCATGAACAGGGGAGGGCCAGAGAGAGAGGGAGACACAGAATCTGAAACAGGCTCCAGGCTCTGAGCCATCAGCACAGAGCCCAACACAGGGCGCGAACTCATGGACCACGAGATCATGACCTGAGCCAAAGTCGGACGCTTAACTGACTGAGTCACCCAGGCGTCCCATGTTTTCGCCAGTTTATTACTATTATTTGATATTTAGCTTAGCAGTATTTTGATGTTATAAAAAAGATGGACTGATATCCTTTGTATAAGTGTCTGATTATTTCCATGGAGTAAATTCCTAGAAATGGAGTTTTTTTTTTTTTTTCTGTGCAAATAAAATGAACAGTTAGGCTTTGATACACATTGTCAAAGCCGTCTTTTGAGGCAAAACACCATATGTGATACGATGCAAACAAGAATGGTTTTTACTAGTCTCACTAAGAGAGTATGTATTTAATATTTTAGATTCCGTAAAGTTATAGAAAAACTCAGATCTTAAAATTCTAGCCAATTCATCATTTTCCAGTAAGATCAGTCATTTTACCGTAAGATAAATTTTTGGAAGCTGATGCATGATTTTCTTTGCAAGGGTACAATTCTTGCACCAGGATATGTAAGGGAATTTAACAGATAATTTGTTGACATAATGGGTGATCCCTATTAATAAGCCTCATAGCTTACTCTTTGTGGATAGTCAGTACTTATTTGTATGATGATCTTTATGTTTAAATGGCTGCCAAATAATCGTGGATTTGGAAGACAGAAGTAATTGCTACGTTTTCAAAGTAGTTCTAGCAGAGTGCGCAAGAAAAATAGTAGGAACTACTTGTTGAAAGCTTTTTGCTTAAAACTAAGTGCTTAAAAAAATAAAGCTGAGTGTTCCACATAGGATTTCTTTTGCTTATTCTAATTCTGATAGATTATATGATTTCCCTACATAAGATTGAGGAAATGGAATTTGTGTGGCCAGGGTCACACATATATTGTTGAGATTTGAACACAAATCTGTAATTCACAACTTGTGTTATTTTCTGACCGTGTTGTGATATTCAGAGTTCCGGAAAACCTGAGGCCTGGCCTTTGTTTTCCTGTGGCCTGGTTGCACCTAGAGGTCAAGGAGCACAGCTGTTCTGTATTCAGAGAGTCTGTCTCCTGAGCTGTCAAATGGGCATGGCAGTCATTTGCATTTCAGGGATTTCTGTCACCCACAGTTGCAGACCCTACCGAGGAAAGATTATTCACACTGCTTTTTACTTTTTAATGAGCAGCCATAGTTCAGTTCCAAAGTTATTTTGTCAGTTTCTGTTTCGGTCATTTTAGGAAAAAACAGTTTTGTTGGTGAAGTCCTTTGTCATAGTCCTTGAAACGAGAGGCCCTTTTTAAACTTTGCTTTTGACCTTTTTGGCCTTTATGTTTTAATCAGAAAGCATTTGTTGTGTTCTAAGCATGGTAACTGTTCCACACCTAATTGCTGGAACTTTCTGCACAGGCAGTGACATTCCAGCTACTCCATCATACTTCTGATTCCTTTTTCATCCTTTTTGAAGGTTCCTTTGACACCTGATAAAATTTTTGTTCTTTTCTATTTTAAGCGTTTGCTAAAGAAAAACTCCTTGTGTGTTGGGTTGAAGCCAAGGACGTGTTGGCAAACCTGGCAGTGATTTGGTGTTAGATACTGCATTTTGAGAGAGAAGCGTTGAGATTTAAAAAAAAAAAAAAAAAAATTAATGTTTATTTATTTTGAGGGAGAGAGAGACAGAGTGTGAGTAGGGGAGGGGCAGAGAGAGAGGGAGACTCAGAATCCGAAGCAGGCTCCAGGCTCTGAGCTGTCAGCACAGAGGGCGACGCAGGGCTTGAACTCACGGACCGTGAGATCATGACCTGAGCCGAAGTCAGATGCTTAACCAACTGAGCCACCCAGGCGCCACTAGAGAGAAGCATTTAGAATGGCTTCTGAACTTTCTAGAATGGAGGAGACTCTGTAGATGATAATTTTACCGAGCATGGTGAACTATAGAAGGATGAATGATTATTAATAAAGATATCCCCATTGAGCATCTCCTTGAGTATTAGGTATTGGTAGATCTCAAATGCTGTATTTAAATTGGTACCTTTTAAAAGAAATTTGAATTTAACAGCTTTTACATCATAAAGAGAGATAGTAAGCTAACTCCAAGGATAGTGTTTTACAAAGTAATTTTTGTGATTTTGTTAGATGTTAAAATGTTACTTATAAATTTTATACACGTGTTTCCATAAAATCCAGACTTGATAGCTACTGATGAAATTAAAATATATACATATTGGCAGTGGACCTAAGAACTTTGATTAGTCATCAGGGCCCCACACAGTTTTCTAGAGACTGGACATAAAGGAAACAACGTTTCTCTCATTAAAACGGGGCTCAATAGTCTGGACTACCTCTTTTTTCAGGCACATTGTCCATTCCCCTGTCCCCTGACCTTTCCTACAACTCCTAACCAAACATAAGCCTAGTTCATAATGCCCAATGATAATGATGGTTTCGTTGATGTTGTATTAGTTCTTGAACTATTAGTATTTGCCATATATGTGTACATGCTGTTTACTTTTCCTAGAGTGACAGCTTTTCTGGATCTTGGTGCAAACACTCCGCTGGGCAACCTCCTTTGACTCTTCTGTGTGGATTAAAGCACTCTTTCTCTTGGAAAGTCTGTTAGATTCCTTAGGTCACAAATAAATATTTCGATAGTAATAAGCTATTGGTTATTGATTATCTCCTGGGTACCAGGTATTGTGCCTTGCAGAAATTAATTCGAATGCTCCCAACATATTTGCAGGATCAGCTGTTACCCTTAACTAATTTTACAGAGAAGGAAATAAGAGACTGGGAGTAAATTGTCTACACATCTCTTCTTGCCAGTGTGGATGGTGTTGTTTCTCTTATGCTCATTTAATAAATAGCTAGTGGTGTTTCTCTTTTATATTGTTTACCCAGTGGTACCAAGAATAATCTGTACCCAGGTTCCTGACCATATGTCTAACTTTTATAAATAGCAAAGTGATAGTGAAAGTGATCCGAGAAGAACTTTGCCTTTGGAAAACATTGCAAAACGCATTTTATAATTTTAGCCTCGGTCTGTGGGTTTTGCATTTTTACTTACTGGAGCATATAGATCCCGTGGAGTAGATTCTTCAGAGCATTCAGAAAAAGAATGATTACCAGCATTTTGGTGCCCATGTTTCATTAATAAAAAGTAGATCCTTCATCACAGTGGCAGAACTGGTGTTCTGTACTGAAATGGCAGTGTTCTTGACACGTCTCCATTTAGATTGCTGTCTGTTGTGAAATTTATGAGAGGAGAAATAGAAACAGCTCAGAGGCCTCCTAAATCCAGTCCTGGTGAGCTCATTTGGGACCATTTGGGCCTTGTTGAATACCAATAGTGTTATAGGGTAGAGAAGATGTTCTTATATTCTATAAAGGAAATACAGACTTTTTGGGGTGTGTGTGTGTGTGTGTGTGTGTGTGTGTGTGTGTGTGTGTGTTCCCCTTTAGACACAGCTATTTTAGTCTAATTATGTGGGTAAATTACCTCTGTTTACCTATCTAAACTCCCCTTCCCACTCCATCCTCCTCCTCCTCCTCCTCCTCCTCCTCCTCCTCCTCCTCCTCGATGCACTTTTTGTCAGAGCACTGACACTGTGTTTAGACTTAGTTATCTGTCTTCGTTCACTGGAATGAAAGCTTTAAGAGGGCAGGGGCTTTGTTTGTCTTGTTTGTTGCCTTGTCTCTAGTACCTGCCAGATGGAAGGCATTAAGTATTTGATTAATGAATCCTCACTTTTATAGGCTTTTGGCTGCTTGTAAAGGTAATAATGTTTAAGAGTGGTAGAATGAGATTTCATTCAATGAAATGCTGTTAATTGAACTTTTATCCTAACAGCCATGCCATATAAAACATTATAGGAGAAATGGTTTACAACTACCAATTTAAAAAAGTTGACCCAACTTAAGCACACGGTGGGTCTTAGGTATTTCCAATGAGAAGAAAGTAGTTGATTTATTTCTGTCTCCCAGGTTCTCCGTGGAGGAGCCAGCCAGCGTCCTTTGACCCCAAATCAGAACCAGCAGGGACAGCAAACAGATCCACTAGTGGCAGCTGCAGCAGTGAATTCTGCCCTTGCTTTTGGACAAGGACTGGCTGCAGGCATGCCAGGTGAGGCTGCATTGTTGTTCCTCATGCTTTGAGGGAAAAAACAGTCTGCTTGTTGGGGGAGACTGAGAGGAAAACAGGCGGTACTTTTGGCTTGCGTAGTAGACTTGTCACGATTTGGGGACTGGCAGGGATGACATACACTTGCCCTCACTTAGACCATCGTTCGTTGATGAGAGCACCTGATTGTTCTGAGCCAGTCTTAATCTTACACGTGTCTCTCCACACACTGCTTGGAGTATGCCGTTGTCCTTTGGTGGTGATCTGTTTTGTCCCTTGGGATTGGGGATGATGGAAGGAGTGGGCAGGCTACTTTGGCGTCACTCCCAGGTTTTAGTCTTTATGCTGATGTCTTTGAACAGTATTACGGAAGAAGTTCCTAGTGTTCCTTGATGGGGCCATCCCTTACGTTTCTGGGATTTCTCCTGAGCCGACAGCAGAGGTGCTTTGTGGTTCCCTACCTGTGGTTGATCTTCACCTCGAGCAGATGTTATTCTTGGCTCACTGTTACCTGGTCCTGTTCTTTGCACAGGTTGGAAGTAATTTGTGCTTCTTCCTTTGAAACAGGTCCTTGTGAGACCTCAGCATAAATTTATGGATTCTTACTGATCATGGAGCATAGCCACATTAACTGATCTACTTAGGAATTCACCGAGTAACTTTGACCTGCATCATTTGTTGTACGAGTTACTAAGCATTCAGCTTTTATTGGGAAGTCACCTGTAATGTCTCCTGTGGCTCAATAGGATTTGGAGATTCCATGAGGTGCTGAAAGCTCCTATTATTTGAAGTGCGTCTAGGTTTTACCTGGTAACTTGCAGGGTATTTGTGCTCAGACTGTTACGAGGTACGGAAGTACTACGTTGTAATCATTGATACTCTCTGTTATTTTTGTAGTCGAGGAAACTGTAAAAAAAATTGTCAGGGTATGATTTCTGGTGGTAACCTTGGTTAGCACTCGGAAGAGCGCAGGTGTCCCTGGCCCGCCGAATTCCCTTGCTGACACTTAGCGGATGGTGAATAGTACTGTACCATACTGTGCCAGACACCATGTGAGATCTTTCGCATTCCTCCTCTGATCGTCTCAAGACTTTTATTATGAGGCAGGTATTCTTATCATCGTCACTGGGGAAATGGGATGCGCAGAGATTCAGGGTCATACCGCTGTCCAGGTAGTGAAGCCAGGATAGAAATCTGCGTCTGTCGGTCCCCACGGTCAAATCTGTGACTGTTTACAGTCTGCTAGCGCCCAGGAGGCCCTGGTAGCTTCCTGTCTACTCACATGTGGCTTGACATTCCCAGGTTATCCGGTCTTGGCTCCTGCTGCTTACTATGACCAAACCGGTGCCCTCGTGGTGAACGCAGGGGCGAGAAACGGTCTCGGGGCTCCTGTGCGGCTGGTCGCTCCCGCCCCAGTCATCATCAGTTCCTCAGCCGCTCAAGCAGGTGAGCTTCCCGCTCCGTGAACTCCTGTCAGAGATCCAAAATGGGCGACGGACGATGTTCTTACAGTCTGTTGAAATGTACTTCATTTGACAGTTCTCGATATAGCAATTCTGCCCTGTAATATTTCAAAGAGAAAAGCAGAAGCAGCAAGTGACCTCGATAGATTCTGTTGACAGCCATGTGCCAGCTGGTTAGCAGCAAGGACCTGCTCCACCGTGAACATAGGAAGTTGGATTACTCACGCACAACGGCACCGTTGGCAGCAGTCCAAGGCTGATTTCACAGAAATCCATGTCCTTATTTTCATTATTTTCAGATAATGTTTGTTTTTTTTTTTTTTTTTAAATATGTTGTTTTTGTTTTTCGGGGTGGAGGCGGGACAGAGGGAGTAGTGAGAAGTGGCAGAGCAATACATTTTGATGGGGGATAAACGATACATAGGTTTTTGTTGTAGGCTTTGTGTGTGTGTATATATATATTAGAAATGTAAATTAGGAACGACGGCGGAAACATCTAGAAGAGAGCAACATGTTCAGGAATTCGAGGGACTTGAGTATATTGATGACAGTGGTTCTGGAAAAGTCCTCAACAATGATATTTGTGGAACTTGAGATTTGAGGAAGTAGTTGTAGTTAAAACAGCTACGTTTGACATCTGTACCTGTTTTAAACTGCAGACTCCTTAAAGCCGCCACCATAGTGAATTTGGCTTCGGTGGTATTTTGACTTCACATTGGAAGCAGAAATAGAAAATAGAAGCTTCAGATGAAGGGATCGAAGGCAGATTTGCGTAGTTGTGTACGAGGCTCACGTCCGCTTCGAAGAGATAGGACGGCGTTACGGGGTTTTCGGAAGGATGACACCGTGGCTGGGGAATGCGGCCAGTCCCTTTCACAGCCCAATGGTTTGCTTTCTTCTTCGTAGCTGTTGCAGCGGCCGCAGCTTCAGCAAATGGAGCAGCCGGTGGTCTTGCTGGAACAACAAATGGACCGTTTCGCCCTTTAGGGACCCAGCAGCCCCAGCCCCAGCCCCAGCAGCAGCCCAGTAACAGCCTGGCATCCAGCTCTTTCTATGGCAACAACTCTCTGAGCAGCAACTCACAGAGCAGCTCCCTCTTCTCCCAGGGCTCAGCCCAGCCTGCCAACACGTCCTTGGGATTTGGAAGTAGCAGTTCTCTCGGCGCCACCCTGGGATCAGCCCTTGGAGGGTTTGGAACCGCAGGTAGAAATCAGACTTTATGTGCTGTTAAAACTGAATTGTAATTATTTTTACAATCTTTATGGAACACTGACAGTGCATGGAATCCTGGACAGATGCCCCAGGCAGATCTGGACCGACCCCCGTGGGAAGCCGGCCGTCCCACATATCTGAGATGATGGACTGTTAAAATCAAGTTTTTAGGGTTGGGGCCGATTTCAGTTTTATGCTTATGTTGCTACTTATTTATACTCTCAGAGTCGATTTGTTTCAGGGATCGGAAAACCAGGGGAGATTTTTTTCAGGCATTGGGAAGAACGTGGAGGGAAGCGTAGAAATGTGGACACTAAAAACTGAGGGAGGAGGACTTACCAAAGACCACAGGGTAGCGTACCCCACAGTCTGCAGGCCTTGAAGAGTCAGGAATTTTCTCCAGTCTTCTGAGAAGAATTAAGGTGGATATTATGGCAAAGTGGGAAGGCGGAAATTAGACCAAGATATTTTTAATGTTTTGATGGGAGAGAAAAGCAGGGAAGGAGTAAGGGAAACAGTGGGATAATTGCAGTGTTTGTAAAACCATGTGATCTCCGAACAGCAGGGCATGTTTGAGAGCGAGAATCTTCAATTGGAATTGGGGGCTAGCAGTAACTCTTGATCGAACCCATTGAGAAAACAGGCTTTCATATGTAAGTCTTGTGTAGGGGGACGATACCCCATTTACAAATCTTTTTTTTTCTGTACTCCATTTTTCTACCAGAACCTTTGGGTTGATGAAAGGCATTCTTTCTAGCCCATTTTCTCTCACCTTTTCCATAGCTTATGTGGCCGTCAGAGCTTTTTAACCCATCCCCACCCCATAATATGTGACACCAAAGGAAGGTAAATTTAGCATTCGTGTGATGGTTTGAACAAAAGTTTCATGTTAAACCGAGCCATGTCCTCTTTATTACTTTACCTGCCCCTAGAACTGCCACATGAACAGTTAGGCTGTCTCTGCTGACAGATTTGCGGTGGTAAGGAGTCTGGATCAAAGTGTTAGGAACAGGTCACTGGGCTTGTTCTTCAAAGAACAGGCCTTTTCTTATCTGCATTGTTTTAATTCCATTTTAGTTGCAAACTCCAACACTGGCAGTGGCTCCCGCCGTGACTCCCTGACTGGCAGCAGTGACCTTTATAAGAGGACATCGAGCAGCTTGACCCCCATTGGACACAGTTTTTATAACGGCCTTAGCTTTTCCTCCTCTCCTGGACCCGTGGGCATGCCTCTCCCTAGTCAGGGACCAGGACATTCACAGACACCACCTCCTTCCCTCTCTTCACATGGATCCTCTTCAAGCTTAAACCTGGGTAAGAACCATTACTCTAACACCACCTTGAACTCTAGAAACCTCTTGCCACTGATGACATTACAAGTACTTTGCGTACGCAAAGGACAGTCCCTTTATCCCAGGAGCGCCCTGGGTGTTCTGTGCCTTCCTTAAGTGCCTCATGTTATATAGGCTGTACCTAGATAGCATAGCAGTTACGGGTTTATTCAGGTTTGGGCGCGTCCCCTGTATATTCACTTCAGCTTCCGTCTGAACATCTTGTTCTTGGTCTACACGTGGGAGTCTTTCATGAGAAACCCAGTACAGATTCATTTTCAGTAAAGCTGGAAAACACAGAGACACAGACAAAGAATGTGTTCACCTAGTGTCACCACTGAAATATCACAATTAATATTTTGCCTTATTTTTCAGACTCCCTCCCCCCCATGTTTACGCTTAATATCTTTTCCACAGAAAACACTCTATGTAAAAAATTTGCCAGATTCTTACAATTTTTTTATATAAACTACCTAGAATGCTAATGAGTATAGAAGTGTATTTCTCAACTATATGTTTAGGTTGTTATTGTGTATGGGGATTTAAAAAATGTTACCATCTAGATCCTAAAATGAGGAAAGAAGAGAGGATTGTAAACAGCAGACTGTAAGAATGAAAAGAAACTTTATATTAACCCTTTGGGTGGCAGATTCCTAAATGTTGGAAGAGGTGGAAGACGGTGCATACTTCCTTCCCTTGGTTATTTATTGGGTGTGGATTCTGAAGCACTGATTTATTCTTTAGGTGGGGGAAGTTGAGGCTTTGGAGTAGAGTGACCATATAATTTATCGTGCAGCCCAGGGCATGTTTGAGAGTGGATGGGAGTGCTGTTAATAATTACTCTGATGGTAGACCTAAACTGGCAGTGTCCTGGGAAAAATCATCATGTTTGGGTACTTCCCCCAGAAGATTCTGGTTTTTGTTTTTTTGTTTTTTAATCCTCTATTTATTATTATTATTATTATATTTTAAAAAAAGACATTTTTTTAAGAGCAGTTTTAGATCCATAGCAAGATTGAGGGGAAAGTACAGGGATTACCCCCACACCCTCTGCCTTGTGCTCGTGCACGCTCCTCCATTATCAGTGTCCCTCGGCAGACTGGGACCTTTGCAACAGTGACCTCATTAACATCGTTATCATCCAGAGTTTGTAGTTTATGTGGACTGTTTTAACCAGCAAGGTTAGAAGTGGCTTTACGGGCTCTGAAATGAGAACTGACTAAAAACAAATAGTATGCTTTCATTTGGAAGGACAAAGACCGCAAAGTGATCTCTAAAAACCAAAAAAGTCTTGAAGGGGATAGGATAATAGAGTTCTTATTCTGGGACTGGAAAGTGCGGTCGCTGGGTTGGAGTGGTGGGTTTTCAGGCAAAGCTGTGTACGCACATATGCATTTGTGTGAGTGTTTGTGTCCTGCAATCTCCGAGGTCAGAGCTGTTCTTGTAGAACTCATGGGCTCAGGTTCCATATGGACGTTACTTTAGAAAAGTTGTGGGGACGTTCCAGATGGGTAAATACGTGTTGGACAGAGAAGGCAGTGGGGTCCGTCGCACGACAGGGTTTCCTAGTGACAGAATGCTTCCCTTTAAAGACTGAGGGTTAATGCAGATCATTAGGGGTAAATGAAAGTCCCCGTTTAGTATATAGATGGAGCTAACGCTTAGTGGTTATTATTGGCTGCTATTAATGGTTTTGGGTGCTGTACATATGACTCAGGCAGGGATTAGGTATTTTGCCCATGATACAAAGTGAGGAAACTGCCTTAAATATCTTGCCTAGGTCTTCGCATTCTCTGAAGAGATTTAGTGTCAAACCTCTTCGGCCCCGAAGCCTGCACTGTCAGTGTGCATGTCCTGGCCCGTGACATACCCAGGGTATCTTTTAAACCAGTGTTTTCATCACGTCCAGAAAGTCTCTCTTTTTAATTCCTCGAGTTAAACATTTGAACCGTGTCAGCTAATAATCTGACATTTGTAGTAAAGAAACTAAATCTACAAACATTTTTACTTTACTAAAAAAAATTGTTTTCAACGTTTGTTTATTTTTGAGAGAGAGTGAGGGAGTGGGGGAGGGGCAGGGAGAGAGGGAGACAGAGGATCCACAGCAGGCTCCGGGCTGACGGTAGAGAGCCTGATGTGGGGCTCGAACCCATGAACTGTGAGATCATGACCCCGAGTCGAAGTTGGACGCTTAACCGATGGAGCCACCCAGGTGCCCCAATTTTTTTTTTTTTTTTTTTAATTTAACAGTTTTTTTGGTTAAGAGACAGATGGTAAATATTTTAGGCTTGCAGGTCAGGTGGCCTCTGTAGTAAGTATTCAACTCTGTTGTGAGGTACAAAATTGGCCACAAACAAAATGAGAATGAATGTGTAGCTCTCATGCAGTCAAACTTTATTTATAAAAATAGGTGGCAGGCCAGATTTGTCCTGTGGGCTTTAGCTACAGGTTGGCTCTGTCAGCCTCTGAACTAGGTGCTGTGGTTCTTGGTGTTTGAAAATGGGGCTGGAAACAATACTTGGGTGCATGGTGCCTTTCCTCTTTCCAGTATATCTGCAATTAAATCCTTCTTAATTATGTTTCCCCTGTGAGGTAGGCAATAACTGTTGGTGTGAGTCATTTCTCATTTTAAGGACTCCTGCTGCCCACCTGGCTTTATTTTTAAACGTATCTTCCCTTTCGAAACAGTTTACCTCATTTAAGCAACTTAGTTGTATGTGTTCGCATTGGACTTCCATTGCTACGCGTACTGTGTAAACCATACGTGTCATTCCTGAGGAACTTTGTGTCTTGATCGGTAGAGCTTTGCCTCTGCTCGGTCTGTTTGCTTGACAGAAGGGTTGTCCTATGCTTTAGTCCTAACCTAGACAAAACAGAGGTGTGGGAATTGCTTTCTTTTCC
>NW_026057585.1:81776720-81790322 GCF_023721935.1 Panthera uncia
ATCATGACCTGAGCCGAAGTCGGCTGCTTAACCGACTGAGCCACCCAGGCGCCCCTGGGAATTGGTTTCTAACAGTGTCCATACAGAGGTCCTTAAAGACATTTTGGTGCCGGAAACTTGACATTTCTTTACCAAATACATGTTGGGCCACACCTAGTAGAGTTTCTACTGACACCGCTGCCCTGCTGACACCGGCCGTTAGTTCTTGGGTCACTAACCACCATGCTGTGCATTTGCATCCATTGTGTTAAATGCTCACGTAACTCTGTTACACACAGGGAAAATTAAACTCAGCACGGTCTGGTGACTTTCATAAGAACACACAGCTAGCAAGTGTTTGAATGTGCATGCCAGCCTGTATATCTCTCGTTTTCCCAGTGTGGGTCTTTTCTCCATGATATTTTCATACTTCTTCCCCGAAGCCACGTGTGTTAGGATACTATCAAAATGATCAATGACCTGCTTAGTTTACTTAGTTTTTTTTCCCTCATTATTTATTCAATAATCATTTGTTAGTAAGACTAATGTAAGACTCCTAAAGATTTTTTTTTAATGTTTATTTATTTTTGAGAGAGAGAGAGAGAGAGAGAGAGAGAGAGCAAGTGGAGGAGGGGAAGAGAGAGGGGGAGACACAGGATCCAAAGGAGGCTTCAGGCTCTGTGGTGACAGCTCAGAGCCGTGATGCGAGGCTCAAACTCACAAGCTGTGAGATCATGACCTGAGCTGAAGTCAGCTGCTTAACCAACTGAGCCACCCAGGCGCCCCCAAGACTCTTTTTTTTTTTAATGTTTATTTTTGAGAGAGAGAGCGCATGCACGCCTGAGAGCATGAGTGGGGGAGGGGCAGAGAGAAGGCAGGGACAGAGGAACCAAGGCAGGCTCCCACCTGACAGCAGCATAGCCCAACGTGGGGCTCGAACTCAAGCACCATGAGATCATGACCGGAGCTGAAGTTGGACGCTCAACCTATTGAGCCACCCAGGTTCCCCTACATGAGACTCTTAAATGCTTTTTTCCATTACCCATTGTTTAAAGACCAATATTCTTAAGGACACAACTTTATTGAGTTATATTTTACATATCATAAAATTCACCCATTTCAGGTGTATAATTCATTGATTTTTAGTAACTTTCTGAATTGTGCAACCATCACCATAAATCGATTTTAGAACATTGTCATCCCCTCGGTAAGATTTCTCAAGACCAATTACAGTTAATCTGTTAGCATTCACACCCTTAGCCCCTGTCAACCACTGGTCTACTTTCTGTTTTTCAATTTGCCTTTTCTGAACATTTCGTATAAATGGAACTGTACAGTATGTGATCTCTTTTGTTTGGCTTCTTCCCTTCTCATGGTGGGTCGTCCTCCTACTCCTTCTCATGTTTTTGAGATTTAATCCATGATCTTGTGTGTGTCAGTCGTTTGTTTCATTTTACTGCCAAATTGTCTTCTTTTTTATGGATATGCCACATTTTGTCTAACCATTCACAGTTGAAGGATTTTGTTGATTACAGGTTTTGGCTCCTGGAGATTATTCTGCTGTGAATGTTTGCATGCAGGTCTTTCTTTGGTCACATGTTTTTATTTCTCTTCTAGTAGAATTGCTGAATTGTGTTTTAGTTTTATGTTAAACCTTTTGAGAAAGTGCCAGATTGTTTTCCAAGTTGGTACACATTTTACATTCCCATCAGCAGTGTATGAGGGCTCCAGTTTCTCTATATCCTCACCAATGTTGTGCTTTTCTTATTTAAAAAGCTCTTCTAGTGGACTTGAAACAGTTTGCCATTGTGGTTTTAATTTCCGTTTCCCTTATGACCAGTCATGTTGAGCGTCATTTCATGTGTTTATTAACTATGCGTATATCTTTGGTGTAATGTCTGCTCATATTTTTAAAAATTTGGATTGTTTGTTTTCTTATTGAGTTGTAGGAATTCCTGGAATTCCTGTGGAAATTCCTTTTTATATTCCTGGATAGAAGTCCTTCATTAGATACCTGCCTTGCATGTAGTTTCCTCTGGTTTCTTGCTTGTCTTTTCATTTAAAAAATTTTTTTTCTTTAATGTTTATTTATTTTTGAGAGAGAAGAGAGAGATAGGGTGCGAGCAGGGGAGGGGAATAGAGAAAGGGAGACACAGAATCCGAAGCAGGCCCCAGGCTCCTAGCTGTCAGCACAGAGCCCGATGCAGGGCTCGAACTCAGGAACCGTGAGATCATGACCTGAGCCGAAGTCGGAGGCTTAAATGACTGAGCCAATCAGGTCCCCTTGTCTTTTCATTTTTTAAATAGTCTCTTTTGAAGTGCAGTATTTAATTTCGATGAGGTCCAGTTTTTCATGCTTTCTGGTTCAGAAGAAATCTTTGCCCAACTCAGGGTCTTAAAGATTTTCTCCTTTTTTGTTCTAAAAATGTTATTGTTTTAGCTCTTACAGTTAAGTCTGTCATCCATTTTGAGTTAATTTTGTGATATTGCCCGAGGTGGAAGTTCATCTTTTTGCGTGCACCAGTTTCCCCAGTAAAGTTTTGAAGTTTTCAGTGAACAGGTCTTACGTGTCTTTTGTTAAATTTGTTTCTACAGATTCTATTTTTCTTACGGTATTGTGAATGGAATTGTATTCTAGGTTTGGTTTTGGATTGTTTGCCACTTGTTTATAGAAATGCAGTTGATTTTTGTATATTGATCTTGTATTCTGCGCACTTGCCATATTTATTAATTAGCCGTAATAGATTTGGATGGATTCCTTACAATACTCTATATATAGGGTCATGCCACTTGTGAATAAAGAGTTTCCCAATAAACAGACAAACAGACAAGAGTTTTCCAGTCTGGATGCCTTTTATTTCCTTTTCTTGTGTGATCGTCTAGAACCTCCAGCACTGTGTTAAATACAGTAGACGAGAGCACACATCCTTGCCTTGTTCCTGATCGTGAGGATAAAGTGTTACTCTTTTCCTCTTAAGTATGATCATTGTATGTTTTTCATAGATGCCCCTTATCAGGTTAACTTCTGTTCTGAGTTTAAGAGTTCTGCTATGAATGGGTTTGGGTTTTGTTAAATGCTTTTTCTATGTTTATTGATGATTATGTGGTTTTTATCTTTTATTCTGTGAATACTGTATGTCACATTAATAATTTTTGGATGTTAATCCACGCTGGCATTGCAGGGATAAACTCCACTTGGTCATGTTGGAGTTGGTTAATATTTTTGTTGAGGAGTTTTGCATCTATATTCATGAAGGATATCTGTCATTTTCCTTTCTTTGTTTGACTTGTTATCATGGTGATATTGACCTTATAACATAGGTTAGGAAATGTACCACCCCCCTCTGTTTTCTGGAAGAATTTGTGGAGTACTGATATTATTTCTTTAAACTTTTGATAAAAGTCAACACTGAAACCATCCTGGCCTGGGTGTTTACTTGTACTTGTGGGAAGGAGCTCTATTACTAGCTTACTAGCTCAGTTTCTATTTAGGTCTTACAGGGTCAGATTTTCCATTTCTTCTTGAGTCAGTTTTGGTAATTTGTGACTTTCTAGGAATTTGTTCCATCTAAGTTGTCAGATTTGTTGGCATAGGGTGGAAATGTCTTAAGTAAAATCTCCCACCTGTTTCTCTCTGTCTCTCCCTCCCATCTCTCCCATCCATAAATGTGCATAGGTGTATATGCGTGTTTAGTAATGCAAATAAGTTTTTTATGACCCCGAGCAAGTCAGATGTTGAAAATATTTAGTTTGTCTTAGCATGTGTTATATTTCTCAATTTTAAAATACTGCTTTTGTAATTATTAATATTGCTTTTGATAATATTATTATTAACAGTTAGACTTACAATCCTCATTTGTGGCTTCCGTGTGGGTAAGAGGAAGCCTTTGGGCTCTCGCTGGTACCTAAAGCATTCATCTCTAACAAATTTCATCTCTACCTCAGCGAGAAAAAGTAAGGCATGTGGAGATGGGTGCCCCAAAGGTCTGATTCTTACCTAACTAGTTTCATGTCCTGCCTACCCGTAGACCTCTCCATTCTACACCCGTCTCTGCGTTTCCTAAGCTGCTGCTTCATGCTTACGGCTTTCTCCATAATCCCCAGATTGTGCCACTTTTAAACTCTAGGCATCGAGAAGTAGCAGATGTAATTTATTATAATGTACACGGTTGACAACTCCCAGCCTTTTCACGTGCCCTGGAAGAGGAGTACTGTGCTTGGTGATTCCCACAGTGTTGAGATGCAGCAAAAGTGAGCTCAAAAGTTCATGATCTCTCTGTCCGGGGCAAAAAAATACAAGCGTTTAGTATTATGTCATGATAGAATTCCTATATTCTTAAAATGAATTCTTGCTATTCTTTAAACTCAGGGTTGTAGGTACTTAGTCCTTTAAGAAAAGCAAAGTTCAAACACAAGATGGTTTTCTCTGTCCCTGCCTGAACTGCAAGAGATGTTTCTAATTTATTGTTCAGTAACCCGTACTAATTTCAGATTGTTTACTGGTCACGGGTGTGCCTTTTCATGCTTCTCCATTCTAAAAGGTAATGGAGTGTTTTGTGATTGCTCACTTAGTTCTTTGAAAGTGACTTGTCTTCTGTAAAATTAACCATGTGAAAATTAACTTATTTTGGACTGAGTCATATGCACTGAAGATAGTTCATTTTAGGCTTATTTTAATTTAGGGCTAGCTGGCTGTGGTATTAGTATTAGGGAGTGGTTTGGTTGGGGAGAACTTATAAACATTTTGGTGAGTGGTGTTGCCTTGCCTGTATTAAACCCAGAGCTAGATGTTGGGGGCCTTGGGAATTTTTCTTTAAAGGTGAAGAAGGCGGGGTTTTACCCAGTAGAATTAGATCCCAGTAGATTAGATCACAGTATTAGATGTGTGAGTACAAAAAGCAAATGAAAGAGAACATTCCAGATAGCAAGAGGGTGGAAAACTAGATGGCTGCTGGCAGAAAACCTTTTCATATACTTGTAGAAAACAACTGAAGTACGTACTAATTTAGTTTAGCGCAGTCTAGTTTTTCCATCCATTTACTTTTTATCTGTATGCGTCCTCATTTTTAAAGTTGATTTCTTGTAGACGACATCTAGTTGGGTCATGCTTTTTTGACCTACTCGGACAATCTTAATTGCTACAATTAGACCTTTGACATTCAAAGGGATTATTGATACAGTTGGATCAGTATCTCTGATATTTGTTTCTGTTTTCTATTTGTTGCCTTTGTTCTTTGTTCCTGTGTTGTCTTCCACTCTTTTTCTGTCATTTATAACTGATGCAGGCTCACTTTCAAATAAGGTTATACCACTTGACATGTACTGTGAGTACCTTACAATAATAAACTCCCAGTTCCTTTCTTCTGTCCCTTGTTTCAGTGCTGTTACTCATTTCACTTACATATGAGCATACCCAGCATTTCACATATCTAAGCATAAGCGTTCACTGAATGCATTGTCGCCATTATTATTTTGAACAGACTGTTATCAACTAAGAATAGAAATGAAAGTTTTTGTTACCTTCACCTATTCCTTTTTTGATGCTCTTCCTTTCTTTATATAGATCAGTTTCTGACCTATATTATTTTTTACTTCTCTCCAAAGAACTTATTTTTACTCTTCTCCAAAGAACTTTTTTTTTTTTTTTTTTTAAAGATTTCTTGCAAGGTAGATCTACTGGCAGCCAATTCCCTCAGTGTTTGTTTGCCCGAGAAAGTCTGTTTCTCCTTTGCTCTTGTGAAGCACAATTTTGCAGGATATGGAGTTCTAGATTTGTGGGTTTTCTTCTCTCAGAACTTTAAATATTTTACTCCACTCTGTTCTTGCCTGTGTGCTTTTTGAGGCAGAGTGAGATGTAATTATCTCTGTTCCTTTTTAGGTAAGGTGTTTCCCCCACTCTGGCTTCTTTCAGTGTTTCCCCCCCTTTATCTTTGATTTTCTAGAACTTGAAGATGATGTGTGGAGGTGTAGTTTTGGGGGCATTTATCCTGTTTAGTGTTTGCCAAGTTCCTGGATCCGTGGCTTGGTGTCTGACGTTAATTTGGAGAAATTCTTGGTTGTTGTTGTTCCTGATATTTTTTCTGTTTCTTTTTCTTCTCCTTCTGATCTTCCCATTATGTGTATGTTACACCTTTTGTAATTGTCCTCAGATAATTTGATTCTGGTTTTCTGAGTCTTTATTCTCTTTACTTTTAGGTTTTTGGGGATTCTGTTGATACTTCCTCTAGCCCAGAGATTCTTCCCTCATCTGTGCCTCGTCTACTAACAAGCCCATCAAAGAATTCTTCATTTTGGTCGCAGCGTTTTTTATTGCTAACATCTCTTTTTGGTTCTTAGGATTTCCATCTCTGCTTGCGTTGCCCATCTGTTCGTGGATGCTGCCTACTTTATCTGTTAGAGCCCATGGCAGATTCATTGTAGTTGTTTTAAATTCCCATTCTGGGGAAAAAAAAAAATTCCCAGTCTGGTAACTTTAGTATCCCTGCTTTGTATGTCTCTGATGCCTACTCTTTCTCTTTACATTGTGTTGTTTGACTTTTTGTATGTCTTGTAATTTTTTCTTGAGAGCTGGGTATGATGTGCTAGGTAAACAGGACTGCTATAAATAGGCTTTTGGTAATGTTGTGAGCTGTTGGGGGAGGGGAGTGTTCTGCAGTCCTGTGGTTGGGGCTCTTTTAGTGATCTCCAACTTCACAAGGGCTTCTCAGTTTTTTTCTCCCCTTTTTGGTGGGACAGGATGGTTTGAATAAGCTGGAGTTGTGTATTTCTCTTTCCTAGGTCAGTCGGTCTCTGATAACCCAGCATATTATGCTCTGGTTAACCAGTTTCCCCAGAGGTCAGGCCTGCTTAAGAACAGAGTGCTCTGGCCTATTTCAAAATTGTTTCTTTTCCCTTTACTTAATTAAGCCTGAGAACATTTTTCTCTCATATTTATTGTGGAACCTGGTTGGCCTCTCAGAGATCGAAGATTTCTGGGGGTTCCCCTCTGACTGGGTCCTCTTCCAGTTTTAACTCTGGAGGCTATCCACTCTGCGTTAATTGCAATTTGCCAGTTACCGTTCAGGTTTCCTTATACTTGTCATCCATATCTGGATGGCTTTTTCAGGAGATTGGTTCTGTTTCTCTGTTGACTTACTATTTTGCCCTAAGTACCTTTGTTAGTGACCAGGTTCCTAAAATATCTGTAAATTATTTTCAGAATTCTGTGTATGCTGTTCTTTCTTCTGAAGCATGTTCCTTGCTGTTCCCACCCTCTGTAGGACTGCCACTGACTTAACTTGATTTTCACCTCTTTGCCCATTTCTCCCCAGTCTCAGGACAGGGAAGAAAGAATTGTTTCTGAAATGGAATAAAGAACAGCCATGTGTGGCTCCTTACCCTTCTCTATTCTTATAAACCTTCTCTCTTTTCTTTCCTTAAAGAGTCCTTTAGAACAAGAAAACTTGATATAACTGAGTCTGAAAATGAGACTCACATGGCTGCAAGGGCACTTATTCTAGAGTCGAGTTCTGTAACTTCCTAGCCATGATCATCTTGGGTTTTGTATCTTTGGGTGAGCATTTCACCTTAGTCATCTGGTACGTACATGGTAGTTTAAAACTCCTTGTCGAAAATAACAGTGAGAATTCAGTGGAAAGTGTGTATGAAACACTTCTAGCGTAGTGCCTAGCATCGGACAGATGCTCAGTAAATGTTTCACAGATTGTAACATCAAGCCTTTTCCTTTTGGTCCTGTTACTTTCTGTGGGATCCAGGCCTTTGAAGCCGAGCCCTGGAATACTGTGGGGAAATCCAAGCTTGTTATCTTTTTGTAGCTGCCATTAAACTCCAGAGCAGACATTCGTTAACATCTCGTGAAGATGTTAATGGACAGTTCACACTGCGTGACTTTTCTCACGGATCCTGAGTTGTTTTTCCTCTGTGTTCTTTGTGACTTTTGTGGTGTTTCTTACCTACTTTGCCTTTTGGTTTAAAAGGAGTGAGGTAAAATGACACACAAAAAGGACTTTTTTTTTTTACCCATCTTTTTTTATAGTGTAGTCTAAAGTTAAGAAACAGCCAGTAAGAATATTGAAAAATATATACTCATAACAATTTATTTATTTATTTATTTATTTATTTATTTATTTTCTATTATTTTACTCATAATAATTTATTAGTCTGCTTTACATTTCGATAAGCCTTTGGTCTTTATTTTATCTCTAGGGCTTCACAGTTATTATTCCCGTGTTGCCAGTTCAAACCACAGTATCAGCGGCAGGAGAGTTGTCGCTGTCGCAGTCGTTTCAGCCTGTGCCCCACTAGAAGGTGCTAAGAGCTGCCCGTTCCGGATGCAGAACTTGAAAACCTTCCATTGCGAAGCATATGTGCTTTTTTTCGACTCCTTGTGTCTCCTCCTCGGCCTGGGGTGCCTTAGTGATTTTCAGATTTCTGTTTAGTGGCAAAACCATTCTTTGAAAGCTTTTTGGGAGGCTCTTTATATAAAACAGACCAGTCTGGGTACTCTGGTTTGTTTTCTTTTTTCCTTTTCCTTTTTAGAGGAAGGGTTTCCGGTGGGAGTGGGATCATTCCACTGATGGCAGGAGTCTCCCCAGAGCTCAGAGCAGAAAACCACTGAGGTCTCTGTGCGTTGTGTTTTCGGATTTCTGGTGCTCAGGTGCTGGTTCACAGGGCAGGCACTTCCGCGGTCGTTTTACTTACGAGGGGCTGCACTGTCTATCGTTAGCAGTGCCCTGTCGGTGGACAAAAGCGTCCCCCTCTCAGTCTTTGTACTGAGTAGAAATTTCTTTCTACTTTGGTGAGTTGGCCTTATAAAAACTGTGGCATGAATGGAATTGAATCTTAACATGAAAGCAGCAGAATTGAAGCAAAATCAGAAATGATGCAGGCTTTCATGTGTGGGATGCTTTTTCCTCTCGTAAACAAAATTCCTTAAGAGCGAGTCTTGAGTTCTCCTGTTCTGTAACCAACAGGAGGACTCACAAATGGCAGTGGAAGATACATCTCTGCTGCTCCAGGCGCTGAAGCCAAGTACCGCAGCGCGAGCAGTGCCTCCAGTCTCTTCAGCCCCAGCAGCACCCTGTTTTCTTCCTCCCGGTTGCGATATGGAATGTCTGATGTCATGCCCTCTGGCAGGAGCAGGCTTCTGGAAGATTTTCGAAATAACCGGTACCCCAATTTACAACTGCGGGAGATTGCTGGGCATATAATGGAGTTTTCCCAAGACCAGCATGGGTCCAGGTGAGGACTTGGCTTTGGCACTTAAGGTAACTGAAATCTTAATGCCTTAAATTCCGTGCCTCAGAGAAGGTAGACACTAGTAAATTGCCATAAAGCAATCGAAAGTTTGCCTTTTTGTGTGCTTCCCATTATGTATTTCAGAGGGATGTAGACGTGAGAATCACTAGATATCCGGGTGATTGAAAAGAGCCGTTTAGTAATCTGGATCACATGCTGAAAACAAACCTTTTTACCTTATTGTGGTGTTCCGAATTCATGGGAACCTCACAGATTATCTGTAATTTAAGGACAGAAACACTAACACAAAGATATATGCATGCTTTTGCTACTGTATGTTTTTTTAAGTTTATAGATTTTGAGAGGAAGTGCATGGGGGAGGGGCAGAGCGAGAGGGAGAGAAAGAATCCTAAGCAGGCTCTGAGCTGTGAGGGTGGAGCCCGATGCAGGGCTTGAACTCATGAACCATGAGATCGTGACCTGAATTGAAATCAAGAGCTGGACACTTGGCGTCCCCACACTTTTGCTATTTTAATCACTATTAAGAGTCTAGTTCTTAAAGAGACATTATTCACATATAAGTTTGGATTTCTCCTGCTCAGGAGTAAGGTAGCTCCACCATTTTTCTTTGTTGTTCCGCTCTGTAGACGTGAGAGAGTCTGCATAGAGGTGAGAGGGAAGAAGGAAGCTGCCATATAAAACAGAGTTTACTTCTCCCTGTTTGGCTGTTCCAGTGGGCTTCACAGAAAGGGACCACCCTGGTCCTGGGGAAAAAGCCTAATTATGGTGACATCATCTGTCCTTCCTTCCCGTTTGTCTCCATGTCTCTTTCTTGCTCTCTGTGCCCACTGAAACAGCTTCTAAAGAATCCACCTCCTCTTTGAGTTCTGCCATCTCACGACTGGGCGATTTCTTGTATTTGGATCCTATAGACCAGGTTGAGAGACAACACGGTTTTTCTTACATAGTCACCTGAACCTGAAAAATGAAAACTGAGTAGTTACTACTTCAGAAGACATTTGCAGGCATAAATAACAACTCTTCCACGTCATGACTGACTACTGCTTTGTATTAGCATGAGTTTAAAGAAGACAGTAAGGGCTGTAAGCTCTCAGTTTATTGATGTGGGACTCGTTTCTAAAGGAAAAAGTCAGGTAGGGTTCTCCCTGTGTTCTGTCCACCTTCAACCCCCCCTCTTTTCCTGACCCCCTCCTTGTTTCAGTTTATTTTGAGAGGGAGAGAGCGAGGGGCAGAGGAAGGGGAGGGGGGAGAGAGAATCCCAAGCAGGCTCCCCCCACTGTCAGCAAGGAGCACGATGTTGGGCCTCGAACCCAAGAACCGTGAGATCATGACCTGAGCCGAAATCAAGAGTCGGACACTTAACCAACTGAGCCACCCAGGCGCCCTTCAACTCATTCATTTAAATAACACTTGTGTGTGTGTGCCCATGTATGCACACACACACAGTTTCAGAACCGATACATTATATAAATTGAGCCAATCCTTATTTCCCCAAGTCTTCCTGAGATGCTAGGATTGCCATTTCTTTTGTACTACAGATTCATTCAGCTAAAACTAGAGCGAGCCACACCAGCTGAACGCCAGCTTGTCTTCAATGAAATCCTCCAGGCCGCTTACCAGCTAATGGTGGATGTGTTCGGAAATTACGTCATTCAGAAGTTCTTTGAAGTAAGCCTTTGTTCTTTCTATCCTTTGACGTTAGAGAATCTCCAGAGCATTTTGATTTTCATTAGCTGTTTTTAGAATGGCAATCCCATTCCAGTCCTCAAAATGAAGCGTGTGTGGTCTTTTTGAAGAGCTTTTAAATGTTTCTCCATTTAAACGATACGGCAGCAGTATATCATTTAAATACCCAAACAGATGTGCCAGTCTGTTTTAAAAATGTGTTTGGAGAACTGCTGTCCCCATTTAGAAACTAGCACGTTACTTCTGATTGTTATAATCATTTCGCCAAACGTGTCATTTTTAGAGGAAATAATCTTTGTAAAATATTTTAGTAGGATCACGATAAAGTGTTCTAAAAGATGAAAAAAATTAGTTTATTTAATTTTGAAAGACAGAGAACAAGAACATGAGCAGGGGAGGGGCAGAGAGAGAGGGAGAGAGAGAATCCCAAGCAGGCTCCACAATGTTGGCACTGAACCCGATGTGGGGCTCACACCCACAAATTGTGAGATCCATGACCTGAGCCGAAATCAGGAGTTGGACACTTAACTGACTGAGCCATTCACATGCTCCAAAAATGAATTTTTGTTTTTAGAATTCCTAGAGAGTTATCTTTGAATGTCGACTGTAGTGTTTTTTTATTTTAAACTATAGTTCTGAAGATTATTAAACGCTTCTTTTTAGCTGATCCTTCAGCTTTGGTTTCTTATTTACTTCTATTGTTGTGAATAACATCCACTCTTGTTACCGTTGTTTTTGGAAAGGATTAATAGAGTTGGATTAAAGTCTGTTTCCACCACTAAACTGGTGTCAGAAAGGCAGGTAGACTGATATCAACAATTCCAAGTCCTAAATCCAGAAGGGAATGAAACATTGAGAAGAGTCTGGTACAGAGAAAAATGCCGGAAGTGGACATTACCTTCCCCAATCAAAAGAAATTTGTAAATTTTATGCATCTTGTTTTATGCAGTTTGTATGAAGATTTAAAAAAAAAATGGCTCATAGCCTTTGTCTTCCCAACTTTTCTCATAAAGACTTAAGTGTTTTTGTTAGTGATTCGTTAGTGATACACTAAGGAATCAACTTAAAATGACTTACATTATTGATTTTAGAATAGCTTTCACTCTGTGACCCTTTTGTCACAGATCTAAAAATGTAGAGCTCTCCACCTCTAGAGGTTAATATGCAGGTAGAGGTGGCCGAATGAACAGTGGATTATAGCTGTATGACTTGGGACGAGCCAGAGAACGTCCTGGCTCAGACAACGCCCCTGGTCCGTAGTTCCCTTGTGTGGGGAATGAGTGGGTTTGGGAAGCTGATTATATATAAAGTCTCCTTCACTCGCATGATTATGCCGTTCAGATGAAAATAAAAGGCCAGCAATGGGAGATCATTCTAGGAAGAGTTTTGGCACTTGTGCAGCCTGACTTCTTGCTTCAACTAATGTACCCCCAGACTCCGTTGCCTTGTGTAAATAGAACATTTCAATTCTTAGAGTGATGTAGAACCCTACTTCAAAACAGGATGCCCCTATGTTAAGTTTCCAGTAGATGAAAGAGGAACTTTCTAATCCACGGGCCTTGGACACCTGAGTGCCATAGCTTTGCTCCAAGAAGTGCTTGAGTCTTTCCCATACACTGTCGAAAGTTCCAATAAACAATGTTTCCCACGTGTATTACTATTTTTAGAGTAAATATGTATAAATGCTCTTATAATTAATAGGAGTATAAATTCACTTAATAGTGGATTAATGGCAGCTTTGAGGAATTCCATATTTGTTTCGCAGGTATTAGTAGTGAAACTGCTGTTGTTGGGTATGTGAGAAGCTTTTCAACATTAAAGAGGGTTCCTTGCAGTCAGAGGCTGAGAACTCTTGCCTTGAAGAAACAAAGATTTTTTTTTGAACAAAAAGGTTTAGTTCATTAATCCTAGTGACAGAGCTAAAAGAGGTTATGCCAGTGGTTGATACAGAATAATGGATGCTTTGCCTTCTCTGGTTTCTTTCCTTCTACCTAAGTAATGGTGTTCACCCACACATTATGTCTAGTTTGGCAGCCTTGAACAGAAGCTGGCGTTGGCAGAACGCATTCGAGGCCACGTCCTGTCATTGGCACTGCAGATGTATGGCTGCCGTGTTATCCAGAAAGCTCTTGAATTTATTCCCTCAGACCAGCAGGTAATTGTAAGTTTCCCCTTTAACTTTTCTCTTGGTGTTCGATGTTTCTCCGTGGCACGTGTAGTAGTGAATCCTGTACATTTGTCAGTCTTTAGTTTTCTTTTACGGTTTCCTTTGGTGCTTGTGGCTGCCTTTCTGTGCATGGCAAGCATGAGCTGTGTGATTAATTTTGTAAATTTACAGTAGATCAAGTGTGTTTTGTTAATAAGGCTGTTGGTTTCAAACACTCTTTTCATCAACCAGGCTTCAGTAGGTGTAATTTTACAAGAGACACTTTTGTTTGATAAGAATTAAAGCCAGTAAAATACTTGTAAGTTGTTGTTGTGTTCAACTTGAACTAACCACTCCGGCCAATCAAACTTGGATTATCCAGCCCACCTTCCATTTTCCTTCACTTCTTATTCATTCATCCCACCACCTTTTACTGAGCGAGTGCCTGGCCTGGCACACTGACCTGGTGCCCGCTCTGTGCCAGGTGCCAGCGCGGGGAGGACGAAGACTGGTCCCTGCCCACAGAGCGCAGC
>NW_026057585.1:81795322-81808351 GCF_023721935.1 Panthera uncia
AAAGAAAGAAAGAAAGAAAGAAAGAAAGAAAGAAAGAAAGAAAGAAAATTGTATGTATGACATGATAAAGGTGTTAGCTGATGCTGCTGTGGTAATCATACTGTAATACAGAAATACATCAAACCGACATGCTGCATACCTCAAACTTACACAGTGTTGTCAATTATATCTCGATACAACTCGATACAAAAAGAAAACTCTGGAGTGCCTGGGTGGTTCCCTTGGTTAAGCATCCGACTCTTGATTTTAGCTGGGGCTCTTGATTTTAGCTCGGGCTACGATCTCATGGTCCGATCTCATGATTCATGGGTTTTCCCCCCACATCTGGCTCCACACTGACAGTGTGGAGCCTGCTTGGAATTCTCTCTCTCTTGCACATGCTCTCTCTCTCTCTCCCCCTCCCTCCCTCAAAAGAAAAAAAGAAAAAAAGAAAAATCTAAAGGGGCAGGTGGGAATTTCCCCAGTGCAATTACCTCCTTCCCAGTATCAATAAGCCTCCCCTTCCCCAACCCCTTCTGGTAACCACCTGCTCTTGGCCACACTGTAACGCCTAATGCCTTCAGCAAAATTTTTGGCATTTTGTTCACAATTTACAGTTGTCTGTTATCTGTGGAAGGATTGGGCCCAAAGTAGCTTTTCAGTCATTACCAGACCACAAGTCTATTGTAGCATTAATATTTATACTTAAGAGTGAGATATTAAATGCACTGAAAAACAAGAGGAGACAGTGACCCAAGGAAGCGTTCTAAGAGATTCTGCCCCTGCTTCCCTGGTCCTGGCAAATGTCCAAAAAATAAAAAATAAAATAAAATAAAATAAAATAAAATAAAATAAAATAAAATAAAATAAAATAAATAAAAAGGCAATACAAGGTCTGAGAGACCCTGATATGGTTAGGCTGCTAAGACACTGGACCTAGGAGTGCGTTTATTCCTTTTCTCTATTTTCCATGCTGCCATCTCATAAAATTTAAAAACTTAGAGATGAACAATTTAAAAACAAGGTTGTAGAATCACAACTGCTTTGGAATTTATCCTAAGAGTCAGAGAAAAATATTCCCAAACTACAAATGACTATATCTGTACACCCATTCCACTCAGAAGACCACATCACTAATCCCTTGGAAGGGCCATCAATTTCTTCTCCAACCACTGCCGATTGTAAGTCACCTAAAACATCTTTCACAACCTGGGAATAACTAGTGCGTTTTATTCTTGATCTGCCACAACATGAAGACTGGAAAAGAGACTCTAAGAGTACTAATGCCTATATGTCAACATGACACACTACGTCTGAATTCTGGCACCAGAGAGGAAACTGAGTGAAGAACAAGAACAAGTAAGCTAACAAAATGCTCAGTTCACCAAAGTACAAGATTTAAGCTCTTCAGAAACACAATCCCCATATTTCAAAGTGGGTGACTGGGGGCGGGAAGAGCCACTAAGGGACCTGCTTTGTTTTATACTCTATGATAGTAGAACCATTTGACGTTTTAAGCTGTATATACCTTGAGAAAAACATTTTTGAAAGAAGAGAATGAAAATTCATTCTTTCTCCCTCGCTTTGAAATACAATGTAATAATTCCTTCTGGAAAACAGAGTCTGTATGAATTCAAAGCTCGTACCTTGCGAATTTGTGCTGACTCAATACAAGCACATTGCCTCGGATTTCTGCTACAATTTTACTTTTATCCTCAGGACGACCGTGCTCCAATACGTGCTGGATTACATAGTTTCCATACTGATCCTGTTTGAGAAACAACAGAAATAAAATTGATGTAAAAATTAGTTCTGTGGGTTACCTAAATCCTTACATCTAATCAACACCTACCTACCTTCCTGTAGCACCATGACGGCTGCCTGAATACCAACGAACACTGAAGAATTTTTAAAATGGATAGGGAGTGACAATTGTTCTCTATCATTACAAAACAGGAACGTATTACCAGACAATGGAATAGTCCTCTATATTTATGCCCAAGGATCCTAGTTTGGTTCTTCAAAAGTACTAGACGCCAAAAAGCAGGCCTCTTCTTGTTTAAAAAAGGAAGGGGTGGGGGGAGAGGGAGGGAGGCTGTGTAGGTAGGAATAAAGAGCTATTTTTCTCTCAAACAGAAATTTATCTCGTAAGAAAAATGGGAAACAATGCTTATGTCCAACAAAACAGACAATACCTAATTAAACAACATCACAAGCATACAATGGATGTACTCACTCATCTACAGGTAAAGATACTTTTAAGAGAATAAATGTGTGTAAGTAAGGAATTTCAGTGGCAAAAAGATTTGCGAGATGCAAAAATTTAAGTGTACAAATAATACTTCGAAAGAAAAGTGCCCAGACCAAATGTGTTTGCTTCTGTGTGGCAGGATTACGGATGCTTTCTTCAGTTTTACTGCTACTTCCTGCACTTCCAATTTTTCCTCTTTTCGTTTTTTAAGTGGGCTTCATGCCCAGCATGGACACGGGCTTGAACTCTCAACCTTCGGATCAAGAACTGAGCTAAGATCAAGAGATGCTTAACCACAGGCGCCCCTACCATTTTTTTCTACAGTGAGTATTTAATACCTCACACCAAAACAAGCCACAAACACCAACAAAAATGCTGCTTCAGCACAATAATCCGACTTGTAGAAAGTGTTCTACTGGTTACTGCGATGTGGGAGAAATGTTTAGTGGCAGAAGCAAAAGAAAGTACCAAAGCAAAAAAGAAGTCCCCTAATCCACTCAGTTCATTTGAAATGATGAGGTTCAGACCCACAGAGATGAAACGACCTAAGGTGGCACCGCGAGCCGGTCCACGACAGGCGGCCGGCAGGCAGCGCCCTTCGCTCCGAGGCCGGGCTCTCTTCATCACCCATAGTCACAAAACACAAACCAGGATGGCATACGTGAAAACCTGCCCCAAAGCTTCAATGGGCATTTTGAACACGTGAACGCGAACTCTTCCGGAACGGATACTTGTGCTGAGAAAACGCACGGGCTGTGGGCCTGCACGAGCCCACAGGTGTTTGCAGTTACTCTACCGGCAACTCCACTACCTGTACAAGCTGCTCCGTGTGCTGGTGAAGCTCCTCTAAAATGGGGAGAGTCTGGTCAGGGAGACAGTGCTCCAGGATCCTCTGAATCACTCGGCAGCCGTAAGGATGCGTGGACAAAGCAAATACCTAGGGCAGACGAGCAAAGAAAGCCAAAAAAGACAGCTGCCACTTTCAACGCTTCAGTGTTGTTCACATACACATTATTCTGTTAATCTTTGCAAAGACTCTGACAGAGAGTGAGAATTATTCTTACCTTACAAATGAGATAACTGAGCTTCTAGAAGTTTACATAATGTGCTTGCAGCCATACAGATAGTGACTGACAGAGCCGGGGTACTACGTCCTAGTCTTGACTCAAAAGCCCCAATTATACATGGGACACATTTGAGTTCTCTCTACAAATAGTAGGGTGTATGTGTGTGCGTGTGTGTGTGTGCGCGCGCGTGTGCGTGTGTGTAAACCCATTTACCTATTCTAGGGATTCACAAATGTACATAAATTCAGAGCTGAAAAGGACTTCTCTAAGAAGCCTAGAAAGGAACAGAGAATTAGTCGAGGTCATAAAAAACACTTAATTAAGAGTCCATAGTGTCAAAAGACAGGGTTAAAAACAGAAAAAGAAAGGGCTAGGATCATAAATGCTTTCATCTAACCAACGCTGCAATATTCTACATTTAATTAGGGTGTTTTTCCAGCAATGAGCAAGAAAAGCTTCCTCTTTTGTTGCGTCTGGAAGAAGACAGGCACCTGGGCTTCGGCTCCAGATCACTCAGTCTCGATTCTGTCCTTCCTAGTGTGAATAGTGTGAATGACCTGGAGAAACCCGCACCCCCTCTCTGCCCCCAGCTCTGTTACCAGGAATAATCACAGGAATAATAAGCACAGAAACAGCTCACACTTCCTAGATGTTGACCAAGTGTCAATGCACTAAGGGCTTTTTATGTGGGGTTTTTAGACGTAGCTGTATATGCACAACTGTGTACCTCAACAGTATAAAGCACAGTTCTGCTTGATTCTATAAAAAAAGGTTAAAAACTCACAGTCTGTAACAAATGAACTTATTTCACTCAACATTATGTTTCAGGTATTTACTTATTATACTGTGAAACTTCTGCTGGGCAAGTATTTGAGTTTGTTATTTTAATTTCTGTCCAACCCTCTGCTGATTGATAGACATCTAGATTCTTTAGTCTTTTCTAGGAGAATAATGCTGCTTTCAACATGTCTAAATATGTCTCGTAGTATCCACATGTAGACATTCCCCCAGCTACACACCTAGCCTAGGAATGCCAGCATAGGAAATACAAATGTTGAACCTTGAAGGTGATACAAAAGTATTTTCCTAATGGCTGTGCTAATATCTATTCCCACCACCGGTGATCAGATCCCACATTCCTGCCAGGACACCGCGACTGATGGGCAAACAATGCCTATCCTCTGTGTCCTTATTTTGCATTTTCCTAACAGAATTATGTTTTCATAGATGGACTGGCAATTTGTGTTTCTTTTGTCTGTTAATGCCTTTGGCCCGTTTTCACACTAATTTGTACTGTACTCTTTTGATTACAGGAGTTCTTTATATATTCCGGTTATTAATTCTTTGACAGTTTCATCTTGAAAATATTCTCTCCCATTTGGTAGCTTAATCTACTTTTACTTTCTTTGCTGTCAATTTCAATAAATGTAAAATGTTAAACAGATCTTTTTTCATTAACTCAGAAAATCCAAACCACCCCCCCTGAGTTAAAGCCTGCAATCTCCTTACCGCTGCTATAATTGAGCAAACCGCAAAACCTAACAACTCTAAAATCCCACTTCAATCTAGGCTCAGCAGTACCCATGACTGCACCTGAAAATCTACTTGGTATTTACCATCTTTTTCTCTTTAAAGACAAAAACAAAAAACCAATTTCACAGACCCAAGAAGGAGATGCGTTTTACTCTCTTTGTTCCGCGTAGCTTAGGAGAGTGTGAGGATGATGCTTCAGGAAAAAGAAATGAATGGCAACAGCCAATCAAGGGGCAATTCTGGAAAAATCACAGTATAAAAAAAGGAAAACAAAAAACCATCTGCCTGGAAGCTGGTGCTAAGATCACAGGGGCTCTTACGACACACAGGTAAATAGGAGAAACTAGAAGCTATCTCTGGTGGGGTGGCCACTTAGGGACACCCCACAAATGCTACCCTGTTCTCTGCTCACAATGCAAACACCCATCAATTTGGTTCCTTCGTTTCTTTCGTAAGTCACTTACCTGCCCCTTAAACGCATCGATGATGAACTGCAAAGACTGGGGCTGCACGCATTCAATGCATTTCTGAACCACGTGATTACCATTCTGGTCTTTCACACACTTCAGGACGTGGCCGTCTAGCTCCCGAACCATCTCGTTCTATTAGAGGAGACAAGGAAAGAAAGCACCACCAGAATCACAGCAAGCAAACTCCTGGACAATCGACAGTCTCCCTGCGAAACACAAAGCACCAGGCAGAGAGTCTGTGACGAAGCAGCGGGACAGCACAGCTGTGGCACTGTGACAGCACACCGGCACCAAGTGAAGGCCACAGTTTTTGCATGTTAGCAAACTTCCTGTAATAGGAGCCTGTCTTCAAAAAAGTTCTCTAACTCGCAAAAGGCCTCAGAGACTTTATAAAAACGTAGACATCTCTAGAAAAGAACGTGTACAAACTACACTGTCGTCGAGAACTTCACGTATAATTTATCACATTCTTAACATGACAACCCTGTAAGGTACATATTATTAATAATGAGAAGAGCAGGGGCCCTGGGTGGCTCGGTCCGTTAAGCATAGGACTTCAGCTCAGGTCATGACCTCGTGGTTCCTGGGTTCAAATCCTGCGTCAGGCTCTGTGCTGACAGCTCAGAGCCTAGAGCCTGCTTTGGATTCTGTGTCTCCCTCGCTCTCTGTCCCTTTCCCCGCTCTCCCTCAAAAACAAATAAACATTAAAAAAATTAAGAAGAAGAAGAAGAATCAATCTACAGCTTACAGTATGCTAGACATATCTCTTAAGTGCTTAACACTCTTTGACCCAGTGAATCCTCCTAATAATCCTGGGTACTGGACACCATTACAGATGAGGAAACCAGAGCACAAATGATTTGACTTGTTAAAATCACAGACCTACACTGCCAAGATTCAAACCCAAGCAATCTGGCGCCTGTGTGGTAAAACAATGTGGGTCAGTAATTACCTGTGTCAATTACATATGATACTGCCCACACCTAAGAAGGAGGGGCCTCTGAGAGGGATTAAGCACCAGAATTCTGGTTACAGGTCTGTCACTCCCAACATGATCTTTCCACAGGGCCAAGGACTGAAGGACAGCAGGGAGAGCACTCTCAGAGAATACAGAAGACCAGACATTGAGTTACGTGAGTGCGTGACGTGTGTGTGTGTGTGTGTGTGTGTGTGTGTGTGTGTGTGTGTGTATGAGAAACTCCGGAAGTACAGGAGAAGACCAGACACCGGAGTTGTAAGCGTGGGAGTTGCAAGCATGCGTGCACATGTGTAGGGAATGAGTGGAAGCGACAAGAAAAAGGTGTTGAGATTTTCAATGGATCCCTTTCTTGATGCTGAGTACCCGCACCATGGCTGGGCCCTAGTATGTGCTGCCCAATCTCCTTGCTCGATCCAATCTCTGTCTACTCGCTCCCCTGTGCTGAACATGTATTTATAGTGGGAACTACAAACCAGTCAAAACGGTGATGTTTGTGAATACAAGGTCTCAAATCTCTGAGTTGCTCAATATGTCAAAGCAGCTAAGAGTTATCCCATTTATACTGGGGCGGGGGGGGGCGGGGATCCAAGATTACAATGCCAGGGACCAAACCAGCCAAAGGCAATAGACTGAGGAAAGTTTCCTAAAGCAATTAATCAAATGTCAGGGAAAACAAATTTATTCTGGAAATATAATTATGGGAATGGTAAATGGAGAATGATAGCTATATACAAAGACAAGGAACACTTTTAATCAAAATAAAGGGGAGATGGCTTCCTTGTATATTTTCTGGAGCCCATAAAAACTCCACTGGAGAAGAGTTAATTTCATGTAAAATAATAAACTTGTATCCAAATAACAGTAAACTATCCACACCAGGAAGAGTCCTACCAGGTCCACAACAAGGTACACAAAGAAACCAGACCAGAAAAAAAAAAAAAACAAAACACAGAAATATAGAGTAGAAAGAACAACTCAAGGGGAGAGTGAAAAGCAACTACAGTGTAGCCATCCAATCAGAAAAAAAAACAAACAGTAAACTCTGAAAAGATGGAGACAAAATCAACAATTTAGGGGCACTTGGGTGGCTCAGTTGGTTGAGCATCTGACTCTTGATTTCCGCTCTCATGATCTTATGGTCGTGAGATGGAGCCCCGTGTTGGGGCTCTGTGCTGAGCGTGAAATCTGCTTAAGAGTCTTTTTCTCTCTCCCTGTCCCTCTCCCCAACCCACTCATGCTCTCTCTCTCTCAAAAAATTAAATAAATAAATAAATAAATAAATAAATAAATAAATAAATAAATATCAACTATCACAATCCTGAGAGAGGGCAAAGATGGGAGACATTCCTGGGAAACTATAATACTCCTCCTTTCTCTGAGCTAGTGAGAATTATAGTCAAAGAGTAAGAAACTTCCATGTTCCAAAGAAACGAGAAAATTTAAGAAGAAAGATTCACTCATGAAGTTTTCATCCATGAAAATCCCAGGGAAAACTGAAACTGATGATGATTCTGATCATTAGAAGAAAAAAAGAGTAGCTGAGTCCCTGCTTCTAATTCCCGACATGCACACCACTTTACCACTGCCACGTCTCCGGACAGAGCGCGGAGTGAACCCCAACCCTGCCCGTGTGTCCCCAACATCCCCTCTGCCTTCACCAACGTCTCAACACACCTCTCCCTGAGCCTCCCAACTTGAAGGACTCCGGACGCCCCCAGCCTTCGACTGCCGTCGCCAACACCACCGCGATGCCCCGTCGTGTTGCGTCGTGTTGCGAACTGGAGGCGGCGGGCGCCTCGCCTGGCTCAGAACTTGAGTCCTTAACAAAGATTCTCATTACCGAACTTTGTTCTCAGCGAGGGCAAGTGGCTCATCACTGCCAGACCGAGGCCAACACCTTCCCCTCAGATGGGGCAGAGGGAGTTCAGAGCCCAAAGGCTGAGGGTTCGCATCAGACGCACCCCGGGGCTCGCGGCACCGCCCAGCACAAACACAGCTGCGGCTCACCTGCTGGCTGGGCCCGCCCTGCGACTGTTCCTCCAGCCACGCACGGGCTGCTTCTGGGGCTTTCGGCGTCGCTCCCCCACACACAGCACCTTAACATTTCAGATTTCCGTCCCTTTTCTCCTCGCTCCTCCTTAGCCTGGACTTGCCCTCCCGCCAAGCCTCGGGCACGTGCTCTCGCATGCCCCCCCCCGCCCCCCCGCCCAGCTTTCCACGGCTCTTCCCCACGCTGCGCTCTGTGGGCAGGGACCAGTCTTCGTCCTCCCCGCGCTGGCGCCTGGCACAGAGCGGGCACCAGGTCAGTGTGCCAGGCCAGGCACTCGCTCAGTAAGAGGTGGTGGGATGAACAAAAGGGAAGAAGAAGAAAAGGCAGTAAGACAATCAGGTTGATCTGTGGGACTGAGAAGCTTGGGGGTGGGGGGGTGGGGGGGTGGAGGGGGCGGTGGGAACAGAGGACTAGACACACGGCCTGAGGATCAGGGAGGGAAAACCCTCACAAAGATGGAGTTTAAGACTCTTTCACACCAGTGAACTATGAACCACGGAGACAATGGCCACTCTAGATAAAAGGAAAACAGAAACATATTGAGACACGGCCCAGTGACAAACTGCACAAAAAGAAGCAAGATGCCCACCTTCATCCGCATTTCAGAAACGTGAAGAAGCGCGGGCCTTGCACGCTTTCTCTGAGTGTGACCTGTCCAACCTGGCCTACCTTATGCATGACGATCTTCCGCTGTGCTGGCTCTGCCACATCGATCATCTTCTGGACCACGTAGTTGGCATACTGGTCCTTCATCATGGTGTATAAGGCACTGTGGGGACCGTCATTCATGGTGCATACCTCATCGATAAGCACAGCACGCTCCGTACGGGACGCATGAGTGACGCACTTCTCCACGACATTGCTATAATAAGACAAATCCGGGGACAACCCTTAGAACAAACCTTGTTAGGCTGTGCTTGTCCGGCCTCTGCCCTGACCTCACCGTCAGCAGCAGAAGAGAGCCTGACATTTTTGGAAGATGAATTCATCAACTGCCTGACTCTATGAGCCTCCACCTTGGAGTCATCTGTGGCTTCCAATGTGACCCATGGCTGGGACCAGGTGTCGGGCGAATACGAGCCCTAACCCGCTAACAGGGTGAGGGTAATGAGCCCAGGTGAGTGAGGGGACTTACATAAAGGCTCACATGACTGGCTAAAAGCTGAACTTGTTAATGATTACAATTTCAACACATAACCAAAATCAATGAATTCTCTCCTCTTCTGAGTGTACTAAGGTCAGGGACAAGGCTTACTTACTGCCTGTATTTCTAGTGCCTACCACAGAGCATGGCACTTGAGACAGAGGCCTTGCAGACTTGAGTCAGGAGTGTACGAGGGGGAACCACAGCACTCACTCAATGACCTCAGGCTGCCTCCTAAGAGTCTAGGTACAAGAACAACCTTACAGGTCTGTCGGCATTTGTAAACACTTCAGAAATACATCATCTTGGGAAAGGAAAACAGGAATGTGGCTACACTAAATCCAGAGGGGCCAGAGAGGGTGATTAAATTACATACAGCTGTGCCAATGGGTATTTCTCATCAAGGAGGGACTGATTCACTCATTAATGTCTGTTTCTAAAAATCAACACTACTCTGCATCTTGTGGGTCTGTGGGTATGAGGAAGTTGGGTGATGTCAAAGAATACACACCATCTGAAGGTGGATTACTGGAGCCAATACCTGGCAAAGAGGACGTCTGGTGGGCCGGTGGGCAGTTGAAGGCTTTGTAAAGGGTCCGTGACTGGGGGAAGGGCTGCTCTGGGTCACAGAACACTGAGAGAGAGTAGGAACTTAAATGACCAGACCTAGCTAATGTAGAAAGCCCCTGGGCACCTTGGTGGCTCAGCTGTTAAGCATCTGACTTCAGCTCAGATCACTATCTCATGGTTCGCGAGTTTAAAGCCCCACTTTGGGTGAACATGAGCCTTGCTCTGGGTGAGCCCCGCTTCTCTCTCTCTCTGTGCCTCTCTCTGCCCCTCGCTCACTTGTGCCCCCCCTCAAAAAATACATACATACACACAAAGTATATTTAAAAAAAATAAAGAAAGCTCTTCTGTGACAATCCTGAAAGATGGCCATTTAGCCTCTGCTTGGGAATTTCTAATAATTTGGAAGCATTACTTTCTAGGGCAACCTACCATATGGGTGAATGGCTCTGTTAAACATTCTTCATTTGTCTTACTTTTGCCTTCAGGGACTGAAAAAGGACATATATACCGACTTCACGAGGCACCTTAGAGCAGGTACTCTGTGTCTTACTCCTTCCAGAGGCCAGACCTGTGGATATCTCAGTAGTTAAGTAACTATCACCAGAATAATCCCCTACTCCACAAGTTTTTACACCATAAGAGGGTGCTGCTCCAAGGAGCTCCCAGTGTTCTATCATTTTGAACACAGAGCTTATATATATGCTTTTAGTTAGAAAAGCAAATTCTCAAGCTAAACTGTCAAGAACTACCAACCCACTGGACATTTCTTAAGATATGCAGTGTAGATCAAGTCTGGTGAGCTAATCGATCAAGTCTAATTAAGACAAGAGCCTCTCCTTCTGACACCACACCATAGAAAACCTTCTCTTCCCACCTTCCTCCCGTAGCACTAAACATACAACTAACATACAGTTCTATTCTAGTGTGAGCTTAAGGTGTGGCACCGTGGAAGTGAATCTCCTAATGACCACTGGCTTCTCCTCAGCAGAAAAGGGAGTTAAGATATTACTGAACTGGTTCAGAGAGCACAAAGCCAGTCATGATCTCCAAATGTTCAGGCAAAGAATTCATCACCTGTCAGGACCGCTCGGCTAGACTGTATGTACCTTTGTCCACTCCAGGCCTCGTTCCATAACAAATCAGTCCGCGTCAGAACAGAACTTCCTAACTGGATTGGGGACAGGACACTCACTCATCTGGATACAGGACTCAAGCCTCAACAGTGACCTGTCTTCCAAGGAAGCAAGCAGGTCAATCAGCTACCACCATGGGATCCCACTTGGCCAAAGGCTTCTACCCTCATGCATGACCCATGGTCCTGCAGTCTTTTAAGCTTATTCTAGTGTTTCTAAAACTGGAGCTCCCAGCCCATTTGTGGGCAGGGAGATCAACTTAGTGATTTGGGACCAGCTGCTGCTGCTTTTTAATGAAACAGAATTAATCACGGACAACACAGTTGTTCAGTTACATGTGTATGCATGTGCCTGTGCAAGCAAAGTCAATGAAAATGTTACTTTTTATTCTGGGTCACTGCCAAAAACGTCAGAAAGTCACTCATCTATTTTATTGTTTTGTTTCTATTGATCTATTTCCAAGTATATCAGCTCTTTCTTCTGTTCTCTCTAATCTGCTGATACTAAAGCCACACAGTGAATTCTATTTCAGATGATTTATTTTCCTATTCTAGAATTTCCATTTTGTTCTTTTCATAATAAAGCTTCTAATGCTCTACTAGCATATCTTTTCATTCATTACAACCATATCTTCCTTTACATCTTTGACCATAACTGAAATAGCTGCTTTATAATCATTCTCTGCTAACTCTAATGTCAGGGTGGTGTGGAACTAGCTGCAGTTTTTCATTCTCCTATTTTTTCTTTTTTCTTGATTATGGCCAACGGCACATTTTCCTCTTTTCTAGACATAATGAATGATACACCGTAGAAACAGTTCTGTTATGTTCTTCCAAGAAGGTGACATCTGTTCCTTTTTTCAGTGTAGTTAACGTGGCTGAGCTCAAACTGCAAGCTTGTCCCAGGCCGCAGGGATCCCAGTGCAGCACTTCCATCCTTAGCTAGGCTGCCTCAGGTTCAGCCCATGCAAACCAATGTGATTCAGGAGTCAACCAGGAATTTGGGAAGTTTAAATGCGAGCCTCCCCGTCCCTGGTTCTCTTCCTTTCCAGGATTTCTCCCCTGTCACTTTGTCACTCTCATTGCCACGGTTGTCCCAAACTCTGCCTTATGGGAACACTGGAGATTTCTGATCCCAACTTTAGAAGCCCAGCATGGAGCAGAATGAGAAGCACCTATAGGCTAAAAGCCATTAAAACTGGGAAATTCCCTTGGGGTGCCTGGGTGGCTCAGTAGGTTAGGCGTCAGACTTCGGCTCAGGTCATGATCTCAAGGTCTGTGAGTTCCAGCCCCGCGTCAGGCTCTGTGCTGACAGCTCAGAGCCTGAAGCCTGCTTCGGACTCTGTGTCTCCTTCTCTCTCTCTGCCCCTCCCCCACGTGTGCTCTGTCTCTCAAAAATAAATAAATGTAAAAAAATTTTTTTTAAAAACTGGGAAATTTCCTGATTATAGTCAACAACACTGCACTATAAAAATGCTAAGTTGCTGAGAGACTAGATCTGAATGGCATTCTTAATACAAAAAAAAGAAATGGTAATTGGGGCACCTGGGTGGCTCAGTTAAGCGTCTGACTGAATTTGGGCTCACGTTATGATCTCACAGTTTGGGAGTATGAGCCCTAAGCTGGGTTCTGTGCTACACGGAACCTACTTGGGATTCTGTCTCTGTCCCTCCCCAGGGCCTGTGTGTACACGCATCTGCTCTCTGTCAAATAAACTTTTAAAAAATTGAAAGGAAGGAAGGAAGAAGGAAGGAAGGAAGGAAGGAAGGAAGGAAGGAAGGAAGGAAAGAAAGAGGAAGGAAGGAAGGAAAGAAAGAAAGAAAGAAAGAAAGAAAGAAAGAAAGAAAGAAAGAA
>NW_026057585.1:81808751-81823034 GCF_023721935.1 Panthera uncia
CCGGAGTCCTTCAAGTTGGGAGGCTCAGGGAGAGGTGTGTTGAGACGCTGGTGAAGGCAGAGGGGATGTTGGGGACACACGGGAGTTAGAAGCACGTCCGTGACGAATACTTGTGTGCGTACTTAGGGCAAGCCCCCTTCCGGCGGGGCTCCTGGATCTGAATACAGCAGTGCTGTGCACAGACAGCCGCGGTGGTGCCTGGGAAGTGTTGGGAGGGCTGTGCGAGAATGTGGCAGGGTCTGTTCTAATGTGGAGGTACAGAGAATGCTCCCCGAGAGAGTGACATTTGATAAAGCCCTGAACCTCTCTCCTGGAAGAGCAGGGGACAGACTGGGTATATGAAGAAGTAAAGCGAGTTTGGGAGGGCAGGCCCGTGGTTGCCGGGTCACGTTTACGTTTCACGTGATTGTCCCAGCTGACGAGTGACTTAGACGTGGGGAGGCGGTAGGAGAAGGGGCAGTGAGGAGGCGGGATGGAGACCGTAGAGCCAAGAGACGGTGGCGGCTTTGGGATTGAAGACTGGGGACAGATGGGGTGTGGCAGTTGGCTGATTGAGGGAGCCGAAAGATGAAGAAGAGTCCCACAAATCCCAGCACGGAGAGCTCTGCAGCCTTCTCCGAGACAGAGTCCTCTTGAGCAACAGGAGACGGTAGAGCAGCTCATTACTTCCCACCTCCCCCCGGATCAGGTGAACAGCGGAGCTCGACAACGGCGTACGTGCCTGTGCACGATGGAAAGGGCGAAGGGTAAAGGTTCGCCGGTGGCTGGACTGCTCAGTCGCCGGTCCTAGGGACAGGGCGGGTGAAAGAATTGAATGTCATTAATGTTTCTGAAAGGAGAGCCGCCAAAAAGCAAAAGGGTCTTGAACCTCACGTTCTGATGACCAAGACGTGTCTGGGGCCTCGCTACATCCCAAGTGCAAGTGTAGCATTGTCTCACGTCCTCTCTCCAGAGGAGTGGAGGCGAATGGTGTGGGTCACACAGCTCAGGATTGGGCCCGGGGCTATTCATGGTTCCCCACGTGGGCTTGTAGATGAGGGTGTCGTGGCTGCTGGGTCCGCATCCTGTGGTGCAGAAGCGGTGTCCGGTGTCCTCGACACTCCAGGACATGGCTGGGCAGACGGAGTCGCCACGTGGCCTACGTGGAGCTCTCGAAGTAGAGCGTGTCCATCCACCCTGGTGTGGGCGTCCAGTGTGAGTGTGCAGGTGCGCCTCAGGATGGGGGAGCAGCCCGGTAAACGCGGTCATTCACTGTCCCTGTGGCACCAGCAGTGGCTAAACCGGCGATTGTGGAGGCAGTGTGCTCCGTGCCGTAGCCAGGCCGTGTAGAAAGCTCCAGGAGCTCCCGGCAAGGGAGCACCTCTTGTGTCTGGGATGGAGAACAGAGGAGAATGAGCCGAACCTGGGTGCTGCAAGAGCCCGGCGCGGTGGGTGGTGCTGTGAATGCAGAGCCGGGAGGGACCCCGTCCCCCTCCCACTGCTGCGAGACCAAACACCTGTGCCTTGGGAACCATTTGACCTTGGATGTGTGACTCGAGCACCGTGAACGGGGATAAGCACAGCTGCCTCGTGAGGCGGAAATGAACAATGCCCGGCCAACACTAGTCATTTTTATTGTTGTCGTTAGAAGTTTTCTGTGATCCTCTGTGAACTAGAGGCGGGATCAGGTGATGAGCTCAGCTCAGGGTTCGTGGTGCCCAGAAAGAAACTCTCACAGCTGAGGGGAGCCGAGGCGCCTTGAGTGGGGGCAGAGGCTGAAAGCAGCCTCGGAAGGTGCTGTGCAGCGGCACTGTGGCTGTTGGTCAGGATGCACGTGTTCCGTGCACTGACCCGGAAGTGGTCCGCGACCAGCCGCCCCCAGAACCCTCGTGTCCTATGCCAGTGCTCAGGATAGGGGCTCCTCCTGTCGCCTGCTCGGATGGGTCACCCACCATAGCTCTAGAATCACGGCACTTTGACTGAACCAGGGGAAGGTGTTGCCTCGTGGGCTCTCGTGAGCACTTGGGTGCCCGGAGCGCAGCGGGAGCCCCCTGGGAGCACAGCGGGAGCCCGCCCAGGTCCGTGTGCAGGCCAGAGTAACACAGCCTGTGCTTCCTCCCCAGATCCGGCCCCACATCGCCACTCTCCGCAAGTACACCTACGGCAAGCACATCTTGGCCAAGCTGGAGAAGTACTACATGAAGAATGGCGTTGACTTAGGGCCCATCTGTGGCCCCCCGAATGGGATCATCTGAGGCAGTGTCACCCTGTCCCCTCGTTCACTGACCTCACTGGCCCACAGGCGAATCCAGCCAGCAACCAGAAATGTTCTAGTACGGAAGCCGACATGGGTAAATGGTTGCTCCAGGATTACCCGCTCCTCCAAAAAAAAAAGGAATCAAATCCACAAGTGGAAAAGCCTTTGTAAATTTGTTTAATTTTATTACGCATAACATGTACTAATTATTTTTTTTAATTGACTAATTGCCCTGTTGTTTTACTGGTGTATAGGATACTTGTACATAGGTAACCAATGTACATGGGAGGCCACATATTTTGTTCAATGTTGTATCTATATTACACGTGTGGAAACTTTCAGGGTGGTTGGTTTAACAAAAAAAAAGTTAAAAAAAAAAAAAGAAAAAAATGTTTTTAATCCATTTTGCCTTGCTGGCAAGTTTTGCAAATAGCTCTTCCCCACCTCCTCATTTTAGTAAAAAACAAAAACAAACAAAAAAACCTGAGAAATTTGAATTTTGTTAAATGACCCCAAACTGGCATTTAACACTGTTTATAAAACATATATATATATATACATATATATATATAATGAAAATTGTTTTAGAGTTGCTAAAGCTTCAGTTAATGACATTAAGTTTATGAAACTTCAAAAAATTGCCTTTTTTGGAGACTATTATGCTGAAGAAGATGTGTAGTGTGTTTTGTGAGGAGGAGATGTGAGCTCCTAGGATGTCTTTCAAGGCCGGGCGGGTGTAACTTGTTTACTGCCTACTGGATTTTTTTTTCTGTTAACATTGAAAGGCAAAATCTGATTATTTAGCATGAGAAAAAAAAAAAAAATCCAACTCTGCTTTTGGTCTTGCTTCTATAAATATATAGTGTATACTTGGTGTAGACTTTGCATATATACAAATTTGTAGTATTTTCTTGTTTTGATGTCTAATCTGTATCTATAATGTACCCTAGTAGTCGAACATACTTTTGATTGTACAATTGTACATTTGTATACCTGTAATGTAAATGTGGAGAAGTTTGAATCAACATAAACACGTTTTTTGGGAAGAAAAGAGAATTAGCCAGCCCTGTGCATTCAGTGTATATTCACACCTTTTATGGTCGTAGCATATAGTGTTGTATATTGTAAATTGTAATTTCAACCAGAAGTAAATTTTTTTTCTTTTGAAGGAATAAATGTTCTTTATACAGCCTAGTTAAATGTTTAAAAAGGAAAAAAATAGCTTGGTTTTATTTGTCACCTAGTCCCACAGTAGCAAGATCCTTTCTAAATGTTATTCAAGATGATTCAGTTCACACTAGTGTTTTTTTTTAATCCTAAAAAAGTAATGTTTTGCTTATTTTGTGACAGTCATAAGGACGTGCAAAGTTCAGCCCTGCCCTAGCTTTCCTTACAATCAGAGCCCCTCTCACCTTGTAAAGTGTGAATTGCCCTTCCTTTTTGTACAGAAGATGAACTGTATTTTGCATTTTGTCTACTTGTAAGTGAATGTAACATACTGTCAATTTTCCTTGTTTGAATATAGAATTGTAACACTACACGGTGTACATTTCCAGAGCCTTGTGTATATTTCCAATGAACTTTTTTGCAAGCACACTTGTAACCATATGTGTATAATTAACAAACCTGTGTATGCTTATGCCTGGGCAACTATTTTTTGTAACTCTTGTGTAGATTGTCTCTAAACAATGTGTGATCTTTATTTTGAAAAATACAGAACTTTGGAATCTGAGTCTGTGTTTCTGTTTTACCCCTCCCCTCCCCCCTTAGTATTAGTGCCCCAGGACAGCCCTTTCCTTCTTTGTGTCCTTTGTTCTGCTTGTTCTGTTTCTGTTTGTCGGAGGGTGGGCTTTGCGTTGGGATAGGGCCGATAGCCCTTGAGCCCATCTTGACCCAAAGATGCTGGGTTTAGCCTGCCTAGTGCTTTCAAAATTAAGACATTACACATTAGTCGGGATTCACAGCTTCTCTTGAAAAATCAGGTGCCTGGTTTCCTGGGCCCGGGGTCTGCCGTTGGTCACAGGGAACATCCTCAAGAAGCCTGTGCCCTGCGGTTTGACCCAGTTACTGTGTTCTTTGTTTGCTCTCTCTGGCCTTTGCAGCATTGTGCACCTAGAGTCTAGATTTGAATCCAGTCCATCACAAAGGTCTCCCAGCTACGTTACGTATCGGGGCATCGAATCCTGTGACGTGGGCGGCAGCTAAGGCATCTCAGACCGATGTCCAGTCTGGCCTCCCCTCCCGAGGTCCCCTTCCCTTTTCTCTGGGTGGCTCCTGCCCACATCCCGCCCGCCTGTGTTCACACGCGGAGGCCAGCCCAGGCTGGCCCAGGGGCCTAGCTTGCTCATCTTGCTTGTCCCCCTCAGATCGGGGACCCCTCCCAGCTTTCAGCACAGGAGGCTGTAGCTCACAGAGGTGCCCGCCACCTGTGTCTGAGGATGCCCCTCCTCTCGCCAACCTTTGCTGCCACTTAGACAGGCCAGTGCTGGCAACTACAGGGTAGCTCAGCCAGGGGCCAGGTGGGAGCCTGTCCTACCTTATGTCTGCAAGCGGAGCCCCAGGCTGGTTGCAGAAGAAACTGCACGATCCCTTCCCAAAGGTAAGGGACTGTCACTAGCAGGCTCTTCGGTCCTGGGAATAAAGGGAGGGAAGGGAAGCTGTTTAGTCCAGGACCTGGTGGCGTATCAGCGGCTGAAATCGGGTCCTTCCCGGGGCTTCTCCCACTGATGGTCCTCAGTGGCCCACCAGAGACCACGCTCTAGAGGCATTGCCAGCTGTCACTGCGTGTGTGACTCTGAATGTCCTGGTTCCGGAGTCGGACAGACCAGGCTCAAGTCTGGGTCCCCTCCGCTGTGCCTGTGGGTGTCCCTTCGCTTCTCACCGAATTCCTCCCTGGCCATCAAAGGTGGTGAGAAGTATTTGTGGTTCTCCCTTCACGGCTTGGAAAGTCAGGGCTGTTCAGTGGTTCGGGTTTTACTAGACCCTCGCGGAGGCAGTGTGCAAAGCCGGCCAGGTGGGAGGTGTGCATTTCTCCCATTTGGCCGCCATCTTTGTGACCTGAGGCGAGTAACAACATCTGTCTGCGCCCCGGCCCCGTTTCCTCTTCTAGAAGATGGGAGGAGGGGCGCCTGGGTGGCTCAGTCTGTTGAGTGTCCTACTCTTATCTCCTCTCAGGTGAGTTTGAACCCGGCACCAGGCTCTGTGCTGATGGTGCCGAGCCTCCTTGGGATCCTCTCTCTCTTTTTTCTGCCCCTCCCCCGTTTGTGCGCGCTCTCTTTCTCTTTGTTGCTCTCTCAAATAACTTGAAAAAATTAAAAATTAGTAAAAAAGCTCTTACTAAAAAAGATTGGAGGAACACCTGGAGATGTGTAAACTGGAAATGCTGATGACCCTGCGTCTGGTGCCTGGCACGTCTAGGCATTCGCTCGCCTAATGCTGGTTGTCGTCCTTTCCACCTGGATTGTGTATCCTTTGTACTCGGCCAGGTTTTTCCTCGCCCTTTTCCTCTTAGCATTTAGCGAGACGTCTTGCCTCGGTGTTTCTTCGTGGTGGCAAAGCCAAGGACTCGGAAGCATGACTGGCTCTCCTCCCCAGCACCTCTTGTCCAAGCCTGTGTCTCTGAGGCCTGGGCGGGGGGGGGGGGGGGGTGTGCTTTCCAGAAAGTCAGACAAACACGGGGGTTTCATCCCAACTGCGTTTTGGTCCCCGGTGTCCTCTCTTGAGGCCCGGGTCCTTCCACGCGAAAGGAGGGAACGAGCAGAAGCGACGTCAAAGGTTGATTGGGAGGACGGAGTGAAACGATGTCGTTTGGCATCGTGCCCAGCACGTTGGTGTAATGAACGAGCGGTATCTGTAATCTTTTTACCTTTGACCCCACTCATCTGGCGTCTGTGCACAGGTTTGGGTGACGCCAACCACCCTTGTCCGCCCTGTGAAGAAGTTTACATGATAAAGTCATTGGCTGCGAACCAGCTCTGTCTGCACCAGAGATGGTTCTTACGTTCCTCACACGGGTCCTGCAAGGAATGGGTTTGGACAGGTCTGGGATCTGATGCAGGGCCCGAGGGTACTTCCTTTGGTGCGTCGTGAGGGGGGGGTGGGCCCGGGGCAGACCCCTTCCTCTGCAGGCCCGAGTTTCAATCCTGGGCTCAACATTCACCCCCTTACTTGGCCGCCTCCCAATTTCTGCGCAAGGATGTGACGTCCCTGGGCTGCCACCAGCCAGCCATCAGCGACCTTGGTCTCTCCCAACACAGTGTACATAGTGATCTTTTCACCTGGTCGCAGCGGTTTACGGTTCACAGAGTCTACTCAGATTTGTGATTCCTCAATCCTCATGAAAGACTTGGAGGGTAAGGTTGGGGAGACATTATCAGCCCATTATACGGATGAGGAGTTTGAGACGCCAGCCGTACGACGAATCGGTCAATAACCAAATAAGGATTTTATCTGAAGCTTCCTGACCTCAAGCCCAGGGTTCTATCCATGGCTTCTTGTTCACACCACCTTCGGTTAGCCCCAGGAATAGCTGTCTTCTGTCGAGGGGGTGGGTTGCAGAAAGGTGAGGCCCTGGAGAGGGAAGCATTGTGGGTGAGGAAACCTGGAACTTTGTGTAGTTACAAGCTGCAGCCACACGAGGGCGCTGCTGCCCAAAGAAAGCAGTAGAGAGGCCAAAGGGCTCCAGGCTCCAAGGTCAGGGCTGGGATGGGTTTCCCCCGGCTTGAGGGCCTCAGGAGTGGAGTATCTCCCAGGGACCAGAGGCCTGGCATCCCCTCTTCTTCCCTCCATCCGAAGCTCCTCCTGGCTTTGAGCTAGTCCCTCACTCTGGCTTGGGATGGCAGGAGATGGTCAGGCGAATCTGGCTCACAGGCCCCAGCTCTGCTTCCGACTCACTGGGTTATGGCTGCCAAGTCCCTGAGTTTCTCTGAGCCAACTGTCACGGGAGTGGCAACCCAGCCCTGCCACCCTCACGGGGATGGTATGCGGTCAGATGGCTGGGCCTGAGGAGGGCAGCCCATGCCTCTGTTAAGGTGACCCAAGGCCCTGGTGCCTCCCTGTGGGACCACATCCCTGGCTTATGCACCAAGCCTTCAGACAACTGAAACCCCTCAAGACTTTTCACGACCTATCGCTGCTTCGAACCCCAGCTCCTCTGGCCCCGTGCGACCTCTGCGAATCTTCTCCCTCCCTTTTCTCATCGGGAAAATGGGGATGATAGTAGCCCTACTTCACAGGCTACGTTGGCAGTACAGGGCTGGGCTCAGAGTAAGCCATAAATAGGAGTTGTTATTAATTATTCTTACTGCCTCCGGTTTTCACGAGGGCGGCTATTTAGCCTCCAAACTGAGATGCTTTCAAGCGCGAAGGCAGATGCGCTCGGTAGTTAGCGTGCAAGGTGGCCCCGCCTCCTGGTGTTCTCACCCTCCCGCCTTCTCTGCCCGGTGGGACAGGGCTGCATGGACGCGAGAGGAAACCGTGGAAGGGTGGGGGGGGGGGGTGACTTCCAGGCCAGGCCACCAGGGACACTTGCAGCCCCAGCTGGCTCTCTCTCGAGGATTGCATGCTGCGTAAGTCACTCTACGGCCGGCCGAGGTCTCCGTGGTGGAGGGACCGGCGTCTCCTGCTGTTAGCCGTCGCTCGCCGCCTTGTGAGCAGCGCCCCCAGCCCCCATTGAGACTTCCAAGACCGCAGAGAGAGACCCCGAAACAGAACCACCCTCCCCAGGACTCCAGGAAACTCCTCGGGGCTCCTCGGAACCCAGGCTGGAGACGCGTGTCTCTGGAGGGGGCGGGATCTCGGGAGGCCACCTCTATCCTGTTCCCGGGGTGGCTCATCCTCTGTCTCTCAGTCCCAGCGGAGGGTCCCCCTGGCCCGCTGACCTCACGCGTGCCCCATGTGGGGAAGGACTGGAAAACGGTGGCCAGTTGAGCTGGGGCTGTGGGTGTGGCCCTGAGCCGGGTGCTGCCTTGCACTGCCCTGTTCACCTCCCCCAAACCCTGGAGAGGGACAGTCACTCACTGTACCTTCCAGGGCAGGAGAGAGGCCCCAGGTCACCGGCCAGGGAGTGGCAGACCCAGGATCTGACCCCAAAGTCCCCAGGCCTCCCCTCCGGGCCGGTGGTGCTCGGCCCCTCCCCACACCTGCCCTCTGCCAGGCCCCATCCCAGGGCCACCCCCAGGGCCACCCGCAGGGTGCTGGGAATGAAGGTTGGCCTCCCAGACCTGCTCCATCTATGCGGGAGGAGACTGGGGCCCAGGACAGGGCGGGGGGGTGGACCGGAAGTGACCTGCTCAGGGCCACACAGACGGTGAGGACAGAGCAGGGACCCGTGTCACACTTAATGCGGGCCCTGGGATGGCGGCAACTTCAGCTCCCAATCCGAGCCTGCCTGGCCAGGAGCTGGGACTCCAGAACTGGAGGCTGAGGTGTGGGTCCTAGTCTCCGTGAGCCTCGAAACCTCCAAGAAACACAAGACACATCAAATATCTCAGTGACAGTCATGCTCGCTCAGATTCCACGGCCTCAGGGGGAGGGGGGCCTCCTGGCCCCCCTTCAGGTCTTCCCGAGGCCCTGCTCCGGGTTGGTTTCCTGCACCCCAGTCTTTGGCTGTCACCCAGCCCGGCTGCTGTAGCCCCAGGAGGAGGTGAGAAAGAAAAAATATTTTTAGAGAGGCTTTTTTTTTTTTTTTTTTCCTTCTTGTTCTTCCAGGAAAATGACTCCAAATGTGCAATTTATTCCCAGGAACGGGGGTGTGTTCGTGGGATGGCTTCTGGAAAGGCAGTGCCCTCCTCCCTGCCCCCACCCTCCTGCTCTCTCCTCTTTCTCCACATCCCTGCAGTCCTGTCTTCTCCCTCCCCTCCCTGGGAAGACGGCAGGTGTGTGAACACCCACCCCTGGGCCAGCCCCCTCCCCGCCATCCCCAGCCATTTCCTAGTCCTGTGACCTTGACCTCGCAGGACTGGACCACCCCATGGAAGGAAGGGCTTGAATGAGGGCCTTGGTTGTGGGGTGATAGGTCTCACGCTGAGAGGTTTTGCAAATAGGGCATCTGGTCAAGGGCAATGGAGTAGGGGAGAGAAAGTCCCCAGGGCAGGGAGTGAAGCAGCCTGGGGTTCTGCCACAGACTGAACCTGTGACCCTGGGCCAGTCACTTCCTCTTTGGGCCTCAATTTTCTCACTTATACAAGAGGCAGGTGAAGGGAGGTGCAGTAGGGAAGAACAACACAAGGCCCCGCATGCTCGGTTCTTTCTGGGTTACAGTGAACAAGCTTCTAGAATGTTCTTCCTCATCCATGCACACCTGGAGCTGGAGCTCAAGCCCTCAGAGGCCATTCTCTTGGGCAGGGCTCAGCCTCTGCTGCCATCACCACCACTATGAAGCCTTCCCAGATTCCCTCCATGACATCTAAACCCTCAGCGTGGTGTTAACCCCTCCCTGACCAGGGTCCCGCTCGCTCATGCAAATTTAGAGGCAAATATATTGTAAACTTAATGAAGCTTAAGCATCAGGGCCCCGGCCTGCATATCCCCCTCTAAAGTCTTGTTCCGAATTTTGTATTTGTGATCCCCTCACACTGTGTAGGCTTCAGGCCCACAGAGCTGGAACTCACCCTGTATTTTTCTCCCTACTCAGCTTGAGGCCCCAGAGCCCTTCTCTTCCTTCAAGCAGCAGCCCCCCCACCCCCCCCCCCCCGACCCCTGCCACCTGGGCCAGGCCTGGACAGACAAGGGTTTCTGCTCAGGGCCTCTGAGCCTTTACTCACCCCACCTTCAAGGTCAGCCCCGCTCAAACAACGTCTGCCTCAGTCCTCCCCTTACCCCCACACCTGCCCTGACGGGCCTCCGGGGAGCCTTCTGGACTCCACAGTTTGTGAACTCCCGGCTCACAGATGTAGAAGAGGCCTGAGTTCAAATCCTGCCCCCTTCTGGGCAGCTGTGTGCCCAGGGGGCATCGCCCACCCCTCATCTTGAAAGGACTTGCCTAGCACACACAGGACTCAGGGCAAGCTCACGGCACGGGCCCGTCCCTCACACAGCCAGGGCCCTCGGAGGGGCAGGGGCTCCCCCCCCAGATGAAGGCCCTCACGGACACAGGCCTCTCTGCCTGCTTGCTCTGGCCCCTCCACAGGCCCCGAGGGCTCCCCCAGAAGCTGAGGCTCACCCCATGGGCCTCTCACTTGCTGACACAGCTGACTGTGAGCCTCCCAAGCTCTCTCTGTGCCAGATTCCTGTTTCAGTGTCTGATTTGGGGGCCACTCACTTTAGCACTGCCGCCACTTGGACTTTCTCGGAAGCCAGCCTGGGCCCCTGCCTCCATCTTGAATCCCGCCAAGACTGGACGTGGTGGCGAGGAAGGCGGGTGGGGAGGCAGCAGGGGAGGAGGGGCGGCCCAGGGGACACAGGGCCTAGGACTGCTTGAAGCGGACAGCCATCACAAGATGCCCTGTGCCCACAGGGGACGGCACGGCGTGCCCTCTTCTGTCCTGTGGGGCCTGTCCCCCGCTTCTCAACTGTCCCCCGCTTCTCAACTGTCCCCCGCGTTTCCCCAACTGTCAAAGGGGGACAACATGAACAGCCAATGCATCGGTCGTGCTCGCTCACGGGGGGGGGGGGCAGGCGTTGATGGAAGGGGCTCCCAAATGTTAGCTCCTCCTGTCCTCGTGGTGAGCGCCCTGGGAGGCAAGTGTGTTTGTTGTCCCCAAGTCACAGGGGCTGCGGGGACAAGTCAATGAGAGCTTTGCCGGCAAGGGCTCAGAATAGTGCCTGGCAAGCAGTGAGTCCTCAGTGGATCACAGCTCCACAGCGAGGTTGGGTGACAAGGAGCCAGTCTGTGTCACCAGACCTCGGGGGGGGGGGGGGGGTGGCCGGTAGAGTCAGGCAACCGTGACCGAGCACCTAACCGTATGCCAGGGCTCGGGGACGCGGCTGTCAACGAGGTGGCTCAGGTGCCGAGGTCACGGACGTCGCTGAGGCCTGCCACGTCCCCTCAGCTGTCTCGGCTGTCCCATTGGGAGCCCAGAGTCGAGGCCAAGAGCAGAGAAAGGTCTGAGCGGATGGGGCAGTGACGCATGGCTGTTAGGCACGCCTGTCAGGGCCCTGGGGCTCCAGGCTCATCTGCGTACGTCTACGACTTGGTCATGTCCGTCCATGTGACAGTATGAATCCCCTCAGTGACTCCGTCACTCCCCATAAGCTTCCTGACATACCTCCGAACTCAGCACTACTGTGTGGCTGTTCAGAGCCTGGGTCAGGATTCCCCAGCTGTGTGACCTTGGGCAGGTGTCCTGCCCTCTCTGTGGGGATGTCATCAGGGTGCCCTTCTCAGAGCGGCGCCGGGCATGTCGTCAGCTCTGTCGGAGCTCTGTGACTATCGTCCACCGGGGGTTCCGGGGTGCTCCCGCTTCCGGGGGAAGACAGCGAAGCAAGGTGGGGAGCGCAAAGATGGGGCTTGCCCAGCCCCGCCCCGGGGGGGGTCAGCGAGGCCGCCCAGGGGGCCCAAGTGGGCCGGCTGCCCGTATGGATCGTGACGGTGGTGGGTGAAGGGCAACCCCGAGGTTCTGGGACACAGCTCGAAGGCACAGGTGGGCGTGGGGCAGGTGGTTGCAGGGTGGCCTGTGTGCCCAAGGGCTGACGGATGGGAGCATCTGGGAGCCCTGGGGGGAGCAGGAGCAGGGTGAGCCCCTCAGGGGCCCAGACCCACTCCCTTCTGGCCGCGACCCGCGACCCATATCTCTGGCAGCAGCAGGTGGCGCTCCTAGCCTGCCCAGCCCCCAGATCCTCCCTCTCCCCACCTCCTCGGGAAGTCACGGGCAAGGGGCTGCTGCTTCCAGAAGTCTCAGAACCGGCAGGAACCTCTGAAGATGAGCCATGCCCACTGCCCACCCTGTGCAGGAAGATTGTCCTAATGGCCTCCCCGATAGCTAGTTTTCGGAGCCTTGCATACCTCCCAAGACAGAGCGTTCACTACCTATCAAGAGTAGCCATCTGTGGCTGGCTGCAATTTTCACACGTCCCACCTCACACTGAGCTGACCTGATGAGTGGCTTCTCATACTGTCCTCCCCCCCCCCCCCCCCCAGCCTTGCTGGCTCTGCCCCTTTGGAAGCTCCTCAGAGCCAGTCTGTTCACTGGCCTGGTCTGCAGCCCTTCTGGGAGGTGACTAGCCCGGGAACCAGGTCCCTGACAACTTGGCCACCTCTACCGGACCCCGAGCACGTGTAATCACGAACTGACACCTGCCCCTGAGCCTGACACGCGAGGGCACTCGATTTATATTTGGAGAACGAACGAACGAACGAATGAATGAACGAACGCTGTCTGGTCATTATTTCCATATTATAGTTGGGAAGCTAACGCTCAGAAAGGTAAAGCTACTCCTCCAGGGTCACACTTCTTGTAACCGGCAGGACTGGGATCCGCCCAAGAGCCAGTGGTCTTCAAATCCGAGCTGTGCCGTCTCAACCGGAACCCCCTCTTGCCCTCCCGGGCCCCGCCGGCCCCTCTCTGCCCACCTCCCCAAGGTGCCCATGGGTCAGAATTGGGGATATGATTTCCAGAGGCTGGGACTCGAGAATTCCTAGGGATGTTCACATCTCCGAGTTGGAAAGCTTCCCTCCCTTCCTGTCCAGGATCTCTGCCAAAGGGCAGCTAGCCTGGCCTTACATACCCCTTGGGGACTGGGCTCCCTCTCCCTCTGAGGGCACACTTCTAATTCAGCTCAACCTAACGCCGAGCCGATGTTTGTCCTCTGGACCTGCTCCCCAGGGCCCTGAAGGACAAGTCCCATCCCCCCGCGACACCCCAGATTATGGCCGGCACCCCAGACTCTTTTCCTCTGGGCTCAACCCCCCATCCTCTCCCCTACTGGCTCCATTTGTCCTGGTTTTAGTTCCTTTTTTCTTGGGGGAACTGTCCCAGTTTCAGCTCAGTTTGGTTCCCGTTTCCTGATAGCAGGCGCCCTGGACAGGGTACCGGACACAGGGGCAGATTGCCATCGTTAGCAAATAACCTCACCTCTCTGGGCCTCAGTTTCCCATCGAGGTACTGGAGATACAGACAACACCTGCTTTATGGGGCTGCTGAGAGAGGGTGAAACGAGACAACCATGTACAATACTTGGGGCCATGCTGGCATGTGACCAGGGCTTAACAAATATGTGCCTCCCCCCCAACACCTGGGGCCGGATGAGCTCAGGTGAATGGGAAACACATTCATTGAATCAACACATTTGCACTGAGCTCCCACTATGTGCCAGGTCCTGGGCTAGTGCTGGGGACACAGCAGTGAACTGGATGACCCAGACCCCACCCTCCTGGAGCTCATGTGCTGGGTGGTGGGGACTTGAAGAAGAAGTAAAGTGCATAGAACGCCCGAGGGGGGTGAGGGCAGTAGAGACAGGCCAGGCAAGGCACTGTCACTCAGGGACATACGTCTACACCACCCGCACTGGAGGAGGGGGTCCTCGGTTCTCAGGCATGAAATAAATGAGTGTCAGAGAGCCGGGGCCTCACAGCTGCGGGGGGAGAAGCGCCGCCGCCGCAGGCCTGTCCCGCTTTTCCTAGGCGGATCCAGTGACAGGGGCGGAAGTCCACAACTCTCGTGGGTGCAGAGGGGGCACTGAGGCCCAGAGAGGTCCAGGCCTGGTAGCAGGTGTCCTGAGGATATCAAAGCCCCTGGACTTGGGTGACCTCTGGCCCTCTGTGTCCACCGGCTTGGGGCCGGTGGTGGTGATGGGTCCTGGAAGAGCCACGTGAACGGCCCCCTTAGGGGGAAGCCGCTAATGAGCACACAAATGCCACCCATCTACTCAGACCCTCAAACGAGCCAGGCCCGTCCTCCTGCATTCCCACGCGGATCCTTTCCTTCCGGCGCTCACCACCGCCCTCGGAGGCGCGTTCTGCGGGATCCCCGTGCTCCTCCCGACCGCGGCTCGCGAGGCGGCCCACTAGTCCCAGGTCGCGCAGCAGTCACAGCGGCGGGGCTGGCGAAGGCCGGGGCGCGGGCGGGGGGAAAGGGGAAGGGACGGGCAGGGGGGCGCAGGGCCCGGGC
>NW_026057585.1:81828034-81863647 GCF_023721935.1 Panthera uncia
CCGATCCCCCGCGCGCCCCGGTCCCCGCGCTCCCCGGTCCCCGAGCCCCCGAGCCCCCGCGCGCCCCTGTCTCCGCGCCCCCGGTCCCCGCACTCGGCACCTCGCGCCCCCCGGTCCCGGGTTCCCCCCACCCTGCACTCGGCACCCCGCCCCCGCACCCCTCAGACCTCCGCATGCCCCCAACCCCCCTTTTCCCCGGGCGACCCCCGCCCCCCAGCTCCAGGCTGGCCTGGAGGGGGGGGGGGGCCGTCCCCGCCGCCGCCCGCCTTTGGGGGCTCGCTCCTCCTTGCTCTCGGGACCCCTCCCCGGCAGGCGGCCCTGCGGGAACCGGAGCGCGGGTCGTGGACCCCGCGCCCCTCCCCAGTGGCCCTGCGGGCGGAGCGGGGTCCCCTGCCCCGGTGGAGAGGCGCGGGGCGGGCCCGACTGCGGGCGAGGGGTCGCCGGGCGCGGGGCCCGGGCTGGGTGTGTCGCCGGTCTTGAGCGAACGTGGCTTTTGGTTCGTGGGTGTGCCCAGACCGCGGCCACTTTTAGGGAATTAGGTCGATTCCCCCTGGGGCACGGGGGTGGGGGGTTGCGTTTGGTTCCTCCGAGGGTCGCTGTGGGGAGGGCGGGGGGGGGGGGGGGGGGGGGGGGGGAGGGTGACTTGTGTGAAGGTGACCTGAGGGACTGAGTGAGGGTGACCCTGTGTGTATGACCACCTCTGTGAAGGCTGTTGGGACCCGTGGGCTGTGTGCGGGTGAAGGATGAGAAGCAGTCCGCCACATGGCAGGGTGCCACCGTGCCTTACCTGAACGAGCGGTGATCCTGTGGGGGTGACCTATTGTGCTGGCGGTGTGTACCAGGGACGGGGCTGGGCAACTGTTGGCCGTGGCTGTGTGTGCCTGGGGGGGTGAGTGTGTGTCTGGGAGGGACGTGTGCGGTGGGTGTGTGCTTGGCCCCACACCCAATGTGTGTGTGCATGTGTGTGCTCCGGGCGGCGTGGATGACCCTGTGCAGGGGGCGCATGTACCCTTGAGGGGGGCAGAGTGGGTGCAGGTTGAGGCGAGTATGTATGTAGGCAGTGACCCCTTGAGTGTCCGTTTGAGTGACCACACAGCTGTGGGGTTGAGCTCCGTCCCAGCTCCATTAGGGGGAGCATGAGGAGGTATAGGGAAGAAGGGCGACTCCTCCCCGCTTTGAGGGACCCGGGTCCCAAGTGAGTTCCCCCATGGGCACGTGTCTGGAGCCTGGTCTGGGGATGAGCTGGGGGGTTCTAGACCCCGTTTCCTTGGTTGGCTCTAGGAGCTATGCCTGGCCCTCATTCCCCAGGTCTCTCAGGCAACCGCCAGGTGCCGACTCTGCCCCTGTGTGTCTTTTTGGGCCTCAGTTGGCCAGTCTGTAAAAGGGGGAGAAGGACAGGCTCAGAGGTTGCTTCTTGGACAGACAGGCTACTCATCAGCTTTCCCCATCTGGGGGCTGAACTGAGGGGAGAGAGAGTGTTGAATGCCAAGGCGAGTATAGTGTCTGGTAGGCTGGATGCCTCCTCCCTATGTGCCCCCCACCCCCATCCCCAGGAGGGGTGAGCAGAAGTCCCTGGGAGGGACTGGGACCCAGCCCACCCTAGCACCTGGGTCACTTTCTCAGCTCCGTTTCCGGAAGACCAATTTTGAAATCAAAGACGTGGAAATAACACAGCCTTGGGCTCAACTCCTTCGATCCCCACTGACTCGTGGTATGACCTTGGGCATGCCGGCTCCACTCCCTGAGCCTCTGTTTCCCCCTCTGTGAAATGGGGCTGGTGTACCGCCTTTCTCAGGAATGAGATGGTATCTGTAGTCCTAGCCCGGAGTAAATGTGTGATGTACAGATGAATGAAAAGGGGCATGGGACAGAATGCTTTACATTTGGAAGCCCAGAGGGGAAGGGGCAGGAATGAGCTGTATGCCCCTGGGCAAGTCCCATCCTCTGCTGAACCACTGTTCCTCAAGATCAGAACAAGGCTAATCTAATTCATGCCCCATAAGGGGGTGGAGGGAAGGAAGTGAGCGCCGAGGTGAGTAGGGTCTCCCTGAACCTGAGGGTGAGGTAGATTGGGTGTGGTTCAGACCCAAAGCTGAGTGGCAGATAAAGGCAAGATGGTGGGCTTGACTGGGAGGGGCTCCAGATGGTGAGGGGAGAGGGGGAGCCCCTCTCCACGCCTCACATCTTCCCAGGGTGGGAGGCTGTCCAGGAGGAGCATCGTCTCATCTGGCCCCAGAGGCGAAGGGTAAATGAATGGTGCCCGGCTGCCCAGGTGCCCTAACAGAGGGAGAGGGTGATGCCTGTGGCAGGAGGGACCGAGGTTGGACCAGAAGAGCCCCACCCAGGTTGGCTTCAGGAGTGGCCTCCGTGGCGGGGTCCTCTGAGGACATCGCTCGGATGGGCAGTGGCTGGCTTAGGGCAGGGGAGGGACAAGATGACCCCTGGGTTTGCCCACCAGCTTGAAAGGGAGTGTGTGTGGTCGGGGTGGGGGGTGGGGCTTCCAGGGTGGCCTGTGGGGATAGCAGGTCCCAGTCATGCAGATGGTGCGTGGGTGGGTGGGTGTGTGTCTTTGGGCATCTGCTTTGGGGAGTCCTCTGTCCTGAGAGACCAGGTGTCTGGGATTCTGAAGGACAGCTGCCTTCAGGGCCACCTCAGTCCCTACCCAGAAAAGCTCGGAGTGTGGAGCTTCTGGAAGTTTTAGCTTCGAAACATGTTTTCTTAGAAGCTCAGGGCTGGAAGGGATTTGGGGTGTCACCTCGTTGTGTTGGAATATTCCCTGTGATGGGAGGTCACTCCTTTGTGGCTGTGTGACCTTGTGAAAGTTAGTTAACCTCTCTGTGCCTCGTTTCCACCTCTGTAAAACTGGTAGAATAACAAAAAACCAAAGAGGTTACCGTGGAAAGCTTCTAGTACAGTGCCTGGCACATAGTAAACACCCAACAAATGTTGATTTCGTGTTCTTTTGTAAGGTTGTTATTCTGTGGCTGGGGACCACTGGGAGGTGAAATCAATCAAGGAATTCTGTTTTGTTTTTATTTTTGTTTTTTTTGAAACATTTACTTATTTTTGAGAGAGAGAGAGAGAGAGAGAGAGAGAGAGACAGAGCACGAATGGGGGAGGGGCAGAGAGACAGAGGGAGACACAGAATCTGAAGTAAGCTCCGGGCTCTGAGCTGTCAGCACAGAACCCGACTGGCGGGGGCTCAAACTCATGAACCATAAGATCATGACCTGAGCTGAAGTCAGAAGCTTAACCAATCGAGTCACAAGGAATTCTTTTGAAGCCCCACCCCCAGGCCTGGTGTTTCCTGCCCCCCCCCCACCCCCCATTTCCAGTCCTGGAGCTCTGTACTCCTCCAGCCACCCTGTGACTGAATGATGAGTTGTCAGAGCTAGATTGTCCTCACTATAAAAATTAAAAGTTGGGGACCCTGGGGCTGTTGGAGGTCAGGCCCTGACCCAGGGACACCACAGGGGTCTGCTCTCTGTTAGCTCCCAAGGTGGCAGGGGCTCCAAAGACAGACACCTGCTGTAGTGACTTTGAGTGAGGGATTTCTCTGTTTCAACCTTCTCATCTGTAAAATGGGGACTATAACCATGCCAACCTCCCAGGGATGTGGCGATGAGAAAATGAACCCCTGGGGTAGACTGAGCACAGCCTGCCATGTCGTGAGCTCTCGGCAGAGAGGGTCTTTGCAGGAGGGAGCCCGGAGAGGTCAGGGAGGGCTTCCTGGAGGAGGAGGTTTTGAGTTCTGCAATAAAAGCGGTCACCACGTGGCATGGAGCAAGCTGTAGCCTGCCATAACCCCAGGCTTTCTTACTTGTCGACTGGAGACAAATACTTGACTTCTAGGACTGCTTCTGGGGGTTGCAACATCCTCGTGGCAGAGTTGGGATGGGGACCTGGCGCCTTCTACACCCTAGGGAGCAACCCAGTGCTTCCAGCTGCCAGTTCAGTGTGTTACTTGTTCCCTCATGTTGGGGGTTCTACTGTAGAAAAAAAGCCCTTTGGCCTTTTGAAGACGGATGACTCCTCCCACCTCATGGGACGGGACAAGGGGTCTCTGGGGGGCCCCGGGGCAGCACTGGGGCAGGGCAGTTCTGGGCTTGGGCTCTGGAAAGTGCTAGGGCATCAGTGGGGTGGGTGAGAGGGGTCCTCCTGAAGGGAAGAAAGAGGTGGAGACAGAGTCCCCCCCCCCTTCCCCGAGAAGCCAGGCCTCCCTCCAGACACTCCCATTGGAGCTGGGATCCCCCCACCTCCCCGAGCCTGGCTGCTTGGAGGAGAGGGATGGGTCATTCTAGAAGAGGCTGCAGTAGGATTGCGGAGGGCTGGAGCAGACTGAGGCAGCTGGGGGTGGGGATGGGGATGGGAGGTGGTCAAGTCTCCATCTGTCTTTGTCATCCCTCCCCACCTCCCCCCACGGGGACTGTGGGCAGGATCTGGGAGGCGGGGCGCACACCCCCCCGGGGCTTAATGACAGAAACAGCAAACTAACGCTCACTGGAGCCCCGCCCACCAGGCACTTGATCGTCTTTGGAGGTGGGAATTGTTAGAACCTCCATTTTACGGAGGCACCGGGAGGTTAAATGACTTGCCCAGGGTCCCACAGCTGGAAAGTAGCAGAGCCGGATGGAGCCAGGGCCTGGCAGGCCAAGAGGACTGGGCTGAGGTCCGAATTTTACCCCCTCTTGCTCTGTGATCTTGGGCAAGCTACTTCTCCCTGGGGCCTCCTTACCACCCCCCCAGATGAATCCCACATTACCTACTGTCCCCTAAGGGCTTGCTCTCTGCCAGGCTCTGGGCCAGGCACGTCCCCCATCTCTTTTCATCTAATGCTCCCCCTGGCCTTGGAGGTGGGTGGCACTAAATACGTGTTGCGGGTGGCGGAGGGGGGAGGGGCGGCGCTTACCCAGTGCTTGAGCCTGGAGCCCTTGCTCCTCGGCCACCTCACAAGGCTTTGTCATCTGTAAAATGGGCTTCTTTGAGGGTCATGGGTTTGGATTGAGGGAGAGCTTTGTCAACTGTGCAGGATGAGGGGTGGGGCTCGTCTCTGGTCAGGGCCCAGGAGAGGGGAAATACTTAGAACTTCAGGACGTGAGGGGTCTAACCTGCCCCCCCCCCCACCCAGCCCCATGCCCCCTGGCTCACGCTGGTTGCCCTCAGTGTTGGGGCTCACGCTGCATCGGTGATGAGGCCTGCGTGGAATCCCTTCTGCCCCTCAGAAAGCTGTCACGTGTGGAGCCCAAGTCTGCATCCCTGCGGTACCCCAAGGCCAGCTTTGCTCCTGGCCCAGAATTGAACGGTCTGAATGAGGGAATGAGTGAAGGAAGGAAGGAAGGAAACCAGGACTCTGAGCTTTGGAGCCCAGGAGGGGGGGCTTTGTGTTCTCTCCTTCGGAGGTGGGTTGAGGGGACAGTGAGGGACAGCGAGACTGGCGGAATTCTGCTGGGCCCAAGCGTGTGCCCGTGGGCTAGGAGGTGCCCGGGGGCCGCATGGAGCGGGCCTGAGGTCTGAGTGCCAGGGTGCGGCCACCGCATCTGGGTGGGACAGGGGCACTGTGGCTCTGGGCTCCAGCTCAGCTGCTCGGAAGCCTGTGATTTGGTGTCTGGGGCAGGGGGGCAGGGTGCCAGGAGCCGTCCTAGGGCCCAGCCCCTTGCTCCTGCCCCCCCCCCCCCACCAGTCCCCATCCCAGCAGGGGGTGGGGTCTGGGCTGGTCTCAGACCACCTGGCTCGTCTTGCTGTCCCCACTAACGGTCCGCCACATCCTGGGAACATCAGGCCAGGACTGGGTAAATATTTGTTGACTGGCCTCCTTGGGGGCCGCCCCCCTGCTTTGGCTCCCAGCCTTCCAAGATTCCAGGAGGCTGGGTAGCCTTTACTTCCGGCCCCCCTCCCTTCAGAGTAGGCCCTGGCCAGAGGGGTGGCTGCTCCCCTCCCCCCACTGACCAGGCCTAGTCTCCACGCCAAACAGGAAGCCGTGATTACAGGGGGGAGTCTGGGCAGCAGTGGCTGAGGGCCCAGCTGCAGGATGGGGGTGGGGGTGGCCCCTGACAAATGATCTGGCCTCTTCCCTACCTGGCTGCTGAGGGTGGAGGGCAGGGAATGTCTGTGCTGGCCTTTTATACCAGATGGACAGGGTTTCCACAACCTCTGTGACCCAGCTGGCCAAGGTCTGCTGCCTTCTTTCCACCCCTGGGCCCCAACCTGGGCCTTGGTGCCGTCTGTTTTGGGGTCTCCAAACCGGGGGTGCAGCTGGAGGTAGTGGAACCAGCCAACCAGCTTGAAATCCTGGTTCTGCCAGTTTCTTGGCTGTGTGAGCTTGGCAAGTTTGCTTAACCTCTCTGAGCCTTGTTCTCGTCTCGGTTGAGCTCAGAGTACCTCTGTCTCCAGAGTTGCTGGAGAATGAACAACATGAAGTAGTAAAGTGCCCGATAAGGGGTGGGTCTCCCATAAATGCTGATTTCTTCCATTTACCTGCTTTGGCTTTGCTCTTTTCCTGTCCCACTCTTGGCCTCATCTGAGGAGTTGGTTTGGGGGGGTGGGAACAAGGCTTTCCCTTGGAGAGCGGGAACCGGGTTTGAATGATCATGGATGACCCAAAGTAGAACCCTGAAGGGTGGGGTCTACCCTGAAAGGGAGAACTTGAGCCGGATTAGAAGAGGCACTTCCCAGTGCCTCGTGGTGCCGAGTTCAAGGGCAGTTTGGTTCTCTGAGGCTACTGGCAGTTTGCAGTCCGGTCTGGAGGCGGAGGATTGGCCTCAATGGCTCTTCGGGCCCTTCTGGTCCTAGAGCTCCCGGGAGACCTTGCTGTTTGCAGCTTTAGCTCAGGACGTGGTGACGCTGGGTTCTTTCCCCTTTCCCCCCAGCTGAGGGACACCTTGGCTGTGGCCTCTGGCCCGGACTGGGTGACCGTTGTTTGTACAGGGCGTCAGAGGTGGGAGAGACCTAAGGAGATGACCAGCCCCATGGTCTGCCGTCTCCTAGTGGGAGTCCGGAGACCCAGAGGCAGCTTGGGGCCTTGACCAAGGGTTGGGCCTTGGTATCCAGCCTGAGTTGGGCTCACTGAGCCTTCCACACTCTCAGAGGCGGTGGCATTGCCGTCCTCTAGAAGGCTCAGAGATGTCAAGCCACTTGCCAAAGCTCACACAGCCGGGTCCTGGTGGAACCAGCTGTCCAGTTGCCCTTTCACCTACTCTGGAGTTCTCTGTCCCTTTGCTGACCTGTCATCACACCCCCTCCAGAGGGGGCCGGGGTTTTCTGAGACGGGGCGGGATGGGGTGGAGGGTAATGCTTCATCCTGCTTCCGCGATGGGTAGGGGGCTTGCTTCAGCCCAAACTCTCCTAGAGCTCGCTGTGCCCCCTGTACAGCCGGCCGGCACCCCCCATCCTGCCCCCCCTCCACCAGCCCTGCTCGCCAGCCCAGACTTTACTAAGGGTAGTTTGGAATCAGTCAGCAGTGGAATCTGGGAAATCTAACTGCAGCAAGCTGATTGCCAATGCCATGGCAGGCACCAGGGGCCTGTGGGCGGCTCCCTGGGTCCCTCCTTGGGCTGGGGTGTGGGGGAGCCGCGTGGGGGCTTAGAGGCCTGAGCCGACAAGGTTCCTAGAGAGCTGGGGGTTGTTACAGTGGGAGCAGGGGTGTCTTGTCAGCATGCCGGGCACAACCCATGTATTGGCATCCTCCGCGGGGCCCCCGGCTGGGGGGTGGGTGACCTTGTTTCCTGTCTGCCCTTCTCTGACCCGCCGCCTGTTGACTGTCGCCCTCTTAGGGCCAGGCTGCCCTGGGGGCCGGGGTGGGGGTGTCTGCGGCTGAATTCTGGCGCCTGCCCTGAAGGTGAGGGCGTCTGCTGGGAAGACGGACACGACGGTGACAGCAGGCCAGTGCGTGCTCACACGCCTCGTCTCCGTTCTTACCATGACCCTGCGAGCCGGGGTTGCTATCCCACTGTGCAGATGGGGACCCAGAGGCCCAAGGTGAGGCGGTCCGCGAGCAGCTGGAGTCTGTGCTTCCGAGAGGCCGTGATGCCAGGGGCCGGCCGCGTGGGCTGCTGTGCGCATGCGCGGGGGCGTCTTTTGCTTGACCGACTGGCTCGTTCCGCAGACGTCGTTGAGCACCTGCCGTGTGCTGGGCCCTGTGCCAGGGGCTGGGGGTGTGCAGGGCTCTCGGGCGGGCTGTGTGTTGGCGGCGGGCGCTGGGTTGTGCCCGCGCCGGGCGTCCGGGGCTCTGCCGCGGGAGAGCGGGCCAGCGGCTCCTTGGTTCAGCCCGCATCATCTCCGCTGATCCGTGGGCCGGTGACGCCTCGCCCTCCAGGCTGCGGGGATGCTTTCCTCGAGACCGTCCCGTTTCAGAAGGGAGGCTGCTACCGGGCTGGTCACGTGACCGCGGGCACAGCCCCTTCCCGCTCTCAGCCTCCACTTTCACATCTGTGAAGTGGGGGAATGGGACGGGGCGACCCAGGGACCCCTTCAGGTCTTCACATTTGAGGAGCTGTCCGAGAGATGTGAGGCCAGGGCCTGGCCCGGGGTGGGGGTGGGGGGACCCCTTTGGGAAGAGGGAGCTGGCTGGGGGGCGGGGAGGCCTGTTTCCCCCGCACGTGGCCTGCGTGTGGTTCCTCTTCGGCCCCGGGTGGGCCGGGCCCCTTGCCTCACCCATCGCGCTGAGCACCGCTTCGCTTCCCGGGGACATGATCGGTCAAATCCAGGCGGCCTGGGGGCTGGGCTGTGAGCCCAGTAACCCGGTCCGTGTCCCTACTCTGCTGCTGACCTGCCAGTCGCTTCAGCCACTATTTGCTGCTGCGCCCTCTGTGTCTGGCCTGTGCCGAGCACTTGGAACCCGAGGAAGCTCAACCTGGTCCCTGGTCTCAGGAAGCTCCCAGTTAGAGGACAGAGCCAGCGCACGTGAGAGGCTAAGGGTAGTGAGTCAGGGGGAGGAGAGGTTGGTTCTGGCTCTGGAGAATCAGGGCGGGCTCCGTGGAGGAGGTGTGACTTGTACCAGGCCTTGAAGGATGGCAGCACATGGATAGGCCAGGGTGGACGGAGGCTCAGAGGTGGGAAAGGTCACAGTAGATTGGGGTGTGGTTAAAAGCGGCAGTTCCCAGCTGGGGGAGGTAGGGACAGAGCTACCTGTGGGGCGTCGCTGTTTCTAATGAGAGCGTATTGTTTCTTGCACTTAATACGTTCACTGGGCACCTCCTGGGTACCTGGCCCTGTGCCATGTGGTGATCTGGGCCCGGATGGGTGAACGTCACAGGGCCTCGGCTTGCGAGACGCCAGTGGCTCATGAGGTGGGCTTTGAGTCCCAACCAAGGCATCTGGGTTCCATTCTGCAGGTGGGGGATGTGGGTGTTGAGGTGGGCGCAGCCACGCTGCCCTGAGGGGCTGGCATGAGGTGCCAACAAGACCACAGATGTGACCTATTCGTATTGAATCCTGCCTGTTGAGGGCCTGCCCCGTGCAAGCCAGTTGGCCAAGCGTCTTCTCTACGGAAACTCGCTGAGTCCTTACAACACCCCTGGGAAGGGGGGACCGTTATTATCTTGCTTTCACAAAAGAGGAAGTTGAAGCACAGAGAGGTTAAGTAACTTGTCCAAGGTCAACAGAGTGGCGTGCCTGCTAGGATTTGAACCCAGGCCACCTAGAATGCTCCCTGATGTACAAGTGCTGCCTCCTGCTACCTCGCGCTTTGCAAACTGTAAAGTGTGATGCCCTGAGAGGATGAGTCTGGAGCCAGTCACGTCTCGCTAAGGCACCTGAATCCGTGTGGCTGCTGGGGGAGAAGCCCCGACCCGGCCCTGGGGGCTCCTGGCTTCCACACTGGTCTTTTCTCTGCTGCCTGTTTTCTGTCTAGGGTGGGCCAGGGGCTGAGGCCATCCTAGGCTGGGGGAAGATCAGAGGGCCAGAGAGTCTTTCGGCCGGAAGGGCCCTTGGACGCAACTCTTGTGCAACTTGTTCATTGTCCTGAAGGGGGGACGGAGGCCAAAGGAGTGATCTCTAGTCACAGCAAGAATCTTCTGAGGTCTGGTGGTTTAGCCTTCTTATTTTACATATGGGGAAACTGAGGCGGAAAGAGGAATAGTGGCTGGCCCAAAGTAACACAGCACGTTGGCCGCTGAGCTGGGACAAAGGACGGTCTCCTGACTCCCCGACACCGTCTCTTGTACCGTTTCTCCTCTGTACCTGTCTCTGTTGTGCCCCGACTGCAAGCCCAGCTCCCCCCACCCTTCTCCCCCAGGAAGCCACCCCTAACCCAAGCCCCGCTGCCCTCAGCCCCAAGACTCTATGCCAGATTGATTCCTATCAGTGCATTCGGTGTATTTCTCCCCAGTTTCATCCCGTGGCCCTGTTCACCCCTCACTGCTACCACTCTGTTCCCTGGGCGCAGAGTACAACCTCATTTCTCTCGCCTTCGCGTCTACCTGCGTGCTGTGCACTCTCCGTGGACTTGGCCCCTTCTCCGGTGAACTCCTACTCATCCTGCAAAACCCCGCACAGGTGTGCCCTCCTCTGGGAATCCTTTACCGACCTCTCCTCCCAGCTCTCAAGCACAGAGCGCCTTTCTTCAGCCCCTTCTTTCCTCCCTTCTTCTTCTAGATTTCTAGACCGTGCCCCTCCTCTACATGTTAGGATTCTTTGCTGGGCCCCACAGTTTTTTCATAGCTTCTGATTTCCCCACAGGGTTGCATCCTTACCTCCCTGGAGCTCTCACTTGGATACGTTGTCACAGCAACTCTGTCATTACATCATCTCCCTGTCGGGCCCTCCCATGGGCTACTGGGTTTCATCTCCCCAAGTCCTGGCATGGCTACACTGTTGCCTTTTCCACCTTTACACATCCTCAGTCTGTTTTACTTGGAGGCCCCCCCCCCCCCCGCCCCGCAGTGGTCACACCTTGTCTTCCCCAGCCCCCTGCTCCTCTGATCCGCAGAATTGGAGAAGTGACCCCAGGGAGCAGCGGGTACGAACGATGTAGCCTTCCTGCCTCCTTCAGCTGGGGGAGGAGGGGCAGACTGGGTCCTTTCGGCCTCCAGCTTTCTGGAAGGTGGACACACGGTGGGCTTCCAGAGGCTCAGGCTTGGTTACCAGAGATCTTCCCCACCACCCCGGCCTCCCCCAGCAAGCCCCCTGCCCACCTCCTCCTCCTCCTCTGCCCACTGCTCCCCCCCTTCCTCTCTGCCACCCACCCTCCTCGCAGATGCCCCTGCGTCACTCCCTCTCTTGCCGGTTGGAACCTCTCTTCTGCCTGGCTGCCACTCAGTGGGGCTAGGACTTGAGGAGTCCCCTGGGGGACAGGGGTCTTGAGGGCCGAGGGGGTGGTTAGGGCCAGACTCTACTCTTCACCCTCCTGGACCCAGATGTCACCCTCCCACCCCCGTATCTCCATTGATCCCTCCAGAAAGGTAGTTTCAAGGGCAGAGGGCTACAGGAAATCAGCCTCCCACCTTGCTGTTCACATGAGGACCCCTGGCCCGGTGAAGCTAGGACAGCTCCCCCAGGGCAGTGGCTCCTTGGGGACCTCTATGGAGCCGAGCCCTGGCTCGGCTGGGTCCTGTTCTCGTGTGAGGCCGGGGAGCTGCGAGGCTTGCTGGAGGCCGGTCTCCGATCCAGAAGAAGGGGTTCCGGCTCTGTGTTCAAGGGACGGTCTGTGAGATGGTGGCTGAGCCCGGGGTGATCCTTTTCCCCCGTGGAGCTGAGACCACGGTTCAGTTCAGGTTTGGATGAGGGGCTGGGTTTGTGTCCGCGCGTGTCGCCACGTGTCTCTGCCGATGCGTGGGGCTCTCGCGTCCGTGCGGGGAAGGACATTGTGGCCCACGCCCCTGTTCCAGCGGCTCAGGTGTGGCCAGGCCCGGAGAATCGGGAGAACCCAGACTGCTGTCTCTCCGCCTCTCGGCTGTGGGGAGCCTGCCCCCCAACACCTTGGCTGGCCGTGGATATTAGCAGCTGCCGGGAGAATGCTGGGAGGATTGGGAGACGCTCTCCCCGGCGTGGGAAGGTTGATGCACACCTAGAAACGTGAACACGTGTGGACGCATTTGCGTATGTGATGGAGTGTGCGGACCCGAACCCGCCCAGGCACACACAGACAGGGACACACACGCTCTCCCTGCCACCTCCGTGCACGCGTCCCACTCACGCGAGCACAGCCAGACCTGCGGGGGTTGGGGGGGGGGGCATCTGAGCCCATCTGAGACCAGCACAGGTGTGCACACACAAATGTGCCCGCAGCATGCCCGGAAACAGCCCTGAACGTGCCCGCGTGTGCACACACGCACGCACGCTGCTGGGGCTCTTGAGCTACGGGGAATGTGTCCGCCCTTAATCCCAACTCTTAATCCCAGAGTCTAGGGAGCCCAGGCCAGAGGGGCAGCTGGTCATCTGGCCTCCTTAGCGGTGATTAAGGCAAGGGCGGGGGCAGGGTGCACAGGGACGCAGAGATCCGTCTTCTGCCTGACCTCCAGGGACACCACACACTCAAAACTCGGGTTCCTTCAGAGATTCGGTTATATGTCCTTTACGGGGCCCCGGAAACAGACATCCTGGGGGGGAGGGAGATGGGTGTGGCTGTGTGTCCCTGAGGAAAGGGACACCTGGGGTCAGGGAGGCCAGGCGAGGTGGTCCCTTCATTTAACCGCTTACCCGACGTGGACCCTGAGTCAAAATCTTCAGCGTCTCTGGGAACCCTGTTTCTGGCCAGAGCATTTCCGGACCCAAGTGCAAAGATGAGGCCCAGCCGCGAGATGCCGAACTTGGGGCCCTGGGCCGGGATGGGGGTAGGGAAGCTTCTAGGAGGAAGCGAGGCCCGAGCCAGGCATTGAAGGTGCCAGCGCCTGGGCTTTTGGAAGTGCACGGGGACACTTTTGGTTGTCACAGTAACGGGATGCTGCTGGCATTTCCGGAGGGGAGGGGAGTGGTCGGGGCTGCTAAGTGGTGGCAGTGTCCCGTCCAAAGGACCGTCCTGCCCAGGTGGCAGTAATGTTCCTGCTGAGAGATGCCGTTAGGTCATGAGATGTGGTGAGGATGCTTCTGGTGGGGGGTCGGTGTGGACCACGCTCGAGTGACACTGTCCCTGGCACACCGGGGGGGGGGGGGGAGGACAGCCCATATGGCCCAGGGCGCTGTAGTAGAGACTGTGTGGGCTGGGTCCCCCTCCGCCCCTCCCCCACCGCCGGTGTCTGGATGGATGTGTATGGAGGTGGCTCTGCTAGATGGGGCAGAGGGTGGTGGGGCCACTGACTCCACTTGCCCTCTGCCTGTGACCTCTGCTTGGCAGCCGGGTGGTGAGTGTCACACGGCAGGGCGTTTGTGAGGACTGGGGTGCACTGAGCCCAGAGTTGAGTCCGTTGCAGTGCCCAGAGCTGGTGATCGGGACTGGTAATACGGGGGGCAGTGGTCATGAGAGGCTTCTGTCACCATCGCGGTGACGGTCGTGACCCGTGTCCTTGTCCCGGGGTTTGGGGAACAAGACTGGGTCCCAGGAACAGTCCTCGCGTGCCATCTAATTTGGAGTTCCACTTTCCCAGTCTGGGCCCTTCTCCTGTAGGCGCTGACCGCTCCAGTCCCTGGGCCGGGCCCCTGGGATGCATCCGTCCAGCCTTCTGGAGGGGCGCTGCCCTGGCCTGGGGTTGGGCTGGCCCCGGCGGAGCGCCCTGCGGGGAGCGGGGCCAGGCTGGTGGGACTGGGGCTGGAGCCTCTGACCTGCCTGCGGGGTGGTCAGGTGATGGGCCAGGTGAGACCCGAAGGCAGGTCAGAGAAGGCGTGTTGGTCAGGGAAGCCGTGTTCAAGTGACACGTGAGGAGCGGAGGGCCCGTCTCATCCTTGGGCTGCAGGGCATGCAGGGGCCAGGGTGCTCAGGGTCCCTAAATCCCTAGTGGGCATCTGGACTGCCTCTGAGCTCGGGGGGAGAGGGTTCTGCCTTTTGGCGGTGGACTGAAGACGGGCTGGCTGGACACAGGGATGTGCCGGACCCACGGGAGGCCAGCGGATGATGTCAGGGGAGGGCACATGGGGCCCTGGGGTTGTCTCTGGAACCCTCCGCGCCACGGTTGGGACTGAGGGCCAGGGGGTCCTGGCGGAGGTTTTGGCTTCCCCTCCTCGGGATCCTTGGTGGCCCCTGCTCCACAAGGCTCTGTGAAGTAGGTCACCCCTTCCCCTCTTAGGGACCAGATGGGGGGCTGGAGCCAGGGACAGGGGAGCTTGGTGTGGTGGTGGACCGGAAGCAGTGGACTATGCGGGTACAAGCATCGTGTCTGAGTTCACCGGGCACCTGCCAGACTCAGGCCTGGCCCTCGGGACAGATGGGCCGCTGTGTGGAGAACGGAGAGTGGACACCAGCCTGGGGGGGGGGGGGGTGGGTGATGGTGGCCTCCAGCTGAGATGGGCGGGGACTGGTACCAGGGAGCCACGTGGAACGGGACACGGGGTGAGGGATGGGTCCTGGAGACATGTCTGCCCTCAACATTGCTTTAGACGGCCACAGGGGGCAGGGGACCGATGGGCTCGTCTTCACATTCAGGTGTGCTTTACCTCTGGGGCCCTGCCCCCTTTCCTGGCAGGGCCGCATCCTTATGCCCCTCCCTGAGGGCAACCAGGGGTCTGGGCACGGACAGAGGGCACCCCAGAACCGCGGAGGGCTGAAGGTGGGGCACTGGGGTCTGAGGTGGGGGAGGGGGGCAGCCAGCCTGACTTTGGAGCTGCCTCCCTTCTCCTGGGTCACTCTGGGCCAGGCCTGCCCCCTTCCTGTGGTCCCACCTGCAAAGCGGCCTTTGACAAGAGCAGAGGAGGTAGCTGCCACGCTGGGCCTGTCCCACTGCGGTCGGCAGAGTCAGTGTGTGCCCTCCTGGGGGTGAGGGCTCGGGAGGCTTCACCCGGGGCTTCGTTGGGGGATACTCAGATGGCAGAGGAGGTGAGCTTTGCCCCTGCTCACCTCCTTTCCCATCTGAGTATTTCAGTTTAGGCTCTGCTGTGTGACCCTGGGCAAGTTTCTTACCCTCCCTGAGCCTCAATCTCCCATTCATTCTCTCCTCCCCCCACCCCCGACAAACGACAGCTTTATTGAGATTGAACTCCCATACCATACAACTCACCCATCCAAAGCATCCCGTTCAGTGGTTTTGAGTTCAGGGTTACACAGCCGTCACCGATTTTATATATTTTTAGCAGCCCCCAAAGAAGCCCTGTACCGTTTAGCAGTCACTCCCCATTTGTCCCCAGTCCACCGGCCCTAAGCAGTCACTTCTGCTTTTCTACAGATTTGCCTTCCTTGGACGTTTCGTACGAGTGCAATCACACAACATGTGGTCTTTTGTGACTGGCTTCCTTGACTTGTCGTCACGTAGTTCAGGTTCGCCCGCGTGGGAGCGTGCACCAGAACCTCGCTCCCTTCTCTGTGGAGCAACGTCCCGCCGTGTGGACTTGCCATCTTTTATTTATCTATCAGTTAATGGGCACCTGGGTTTGGCCGCTGTCTGCCTATTATGAATAATGCTGCTATTTTTTTTTTTAATGTTTATTTATCATCGAGAGAGAAAGAGACACAGAGCACGAGCGGGAGAGGGGCAGAGAGAGAGGGAGACACAGAATCCGAAGCAGGCGCCAGGCTCCCAGCTGCCGGCACAGAGCCCGACGCGGGGCTCGAACTCACAGACCGTGAGATCATGACCCGAGCCATAGTCAGACGCCCAACCAACTGAGCCACCCAGGCGCCCCATATATATATATATATATATATATATATATATATATGTATATATCTTAATGTATGTGGACGTATGCTTTCGCTTCCCTTGGATACACACCCCAGGCGTCGAATTACTGGCTCATCTGTAACTCTCCATTTCACGTTTTGAGAAGCTGCCAGACCATTTTTGCAAAGCGGCCACCCTGGTGTTGATCCCTGCCGGTGCGTGAGGCTCCAGTCGCCTCGCCAGCCCTTGTTATTTCCCGGCTTTCTGGTCACCTTCACTCTCGCATCCGTCCGTCCCTCGGGTATTTATGGAGCATCTCTATTTGACGAGGCGGGGTGCTCGCTGCAGAGTTAGGGGGAGGACTTGCCCCTTGAGGAGCTGTTTGGATTCAGTGGCACAGTATCTCCAAAAACCTCTGTGCGCCTAGGGGCGAATGATAAAGACGATCCAGGGTGGTCAGGAATCACGGGGGCCCCTGAGAGCAGAGGAAAAGAGAATCTGTGTGTGCTGATGACCTCCTGTGTGTCACTGCCATTGCTTCAGTCCTCACGACCCTCTGGGCTGTATGGTCTCATTTGCAGACGGGAAAACTGAGCTTCAGGGCCAGGCAGCTTGCCCCAAGGTCACCGAGCTGAGAAGTAGCCAGGCTTTGGGCCAAGAACCTGTTTGGATAATCTCACTTAATCCTCCCAATGCTTTGAGGTTGGTTCTATTCTTATGCCCATTTAGTAGGAGAAGCAACGGGGCTCAGAGAGGTGGGCTTATTTGCGCAGGATCACACAGCTCCCCAGGGGCCGGTGCTGGGATTTGGATCCGAGTAATCTAGCTTCAGGACTCCTGCTCATTGCAAGGCCCTGCCTGGTGTCCTGGGGCTCAGGAGATGGCAGGGGAGAGCCTGGGCACCTGTCTGCTCCTCCCCTTTCCCGGTCAAACCCACAGTGCCGCACAGAGGGTCATCTCGGGCTGGGGCTCTGCCATGCCCCCCCCCCCCCCCGCCTGCCCCGGTCTTTTGGTCTTGATTCTTTGCACCCCACTCTCCCATCTGGGCAGTGGCCGTGGCGGACCCGCATGGCTCACTACCTGAGTCTGGCTCATTCCATCCCTTGGAGCGGAGCAGCTCAGAAGCCAGTGGGACAGCTCAGGGCTGGGGGGCGGGGGGCGTGGTGTCTCCAGCATGTGTGAGTTATAAATAACACAGCAGATGGGATGGTGAGGGGGTCCACAGCCCGGGTCCGCGAGGAGGCTGGGCTTGGACACACGCAGATGGGGACACTTTGCGGGTGTGTGTGCGCACCGTGTGACCTCAGGGTGCATGCTGGCACGTGCCTGAGAGGTTCCAGGGAGGATGGCAGAGCTATGAGGTTTCCCAGGACAGCTGGAAGGGCTGGGCCTGCCTTGGGCTGCCTCCAGGGTCTGTTCAGTTTCTCGGGGGAGGGCTGGGGGTCACCTGCCTTCAGGTGGCCCCCAAGATCGGGCTGAGGATCCTGCCCGTTGGGCTGGACTTCTTTCAGGTTCTGTGGGCATGCGAACCAGACACGTGGCCCTGGGACCTCTATGTGCTCGCCCAGCGCCTTCCCCACCCCCCCGCCCCCCCTCCCCCCCACCTGGCGGGCCCCCCCCCCCCCCAACCACCATTCTGACTCATCGCCTGAGTTCTCTGTGACCTCCGGCAAGTCGTCTGACCTGTCTAGGGAGTAAGGAGGACCTTTGCGCCTGACTCCGTGTAAGGAGCCTGGCATTTAGCAGATGCTCAGTAAATGCTGCTTCCCCCCCCCCAGCCCGGGGCCCGGTTGTAAAGCGGCTGAAATCACAGGTTCCACTGGGAGCCTGCTAATCTGCAGGGTTTTGCATATAATTTGCATAGTGATTTTATGAAAAAAAAAATGCTGGGATGAGTCTGTTTCTCGTCCCTCCTCCCAGCTCAGTTGGAGTCCTCCCGGTTGGCTTTTGCAGGGACCAGGGAGAACCTTTGTCCCGCCCCCTGGTTTTAGGTGTGGGGAGACTGAGGCCAGAGGACAGGGCCCCACGCAGGATCACATAGTGATTGGGGGTGGGACGTGGGTGGCGTGGGTCTGTTGAGGGTGATCCCGTTTACGGGATCCATCGAACAAGTATTGATGGAAGCTGGCTGTGTTCCAGAAATACCCCGGGCCCTGGGAACACAGGAGTGGCCTTGCCAGACCTGGTCAAGGGCAAACTGAGGCCTAGTGAGGTGAGAGCGCTTGACCGGGGCTCTCTGGGAGCCCGGACTGGAACATCTGACCCCCATGCTGGCTTGTTCCTTGGAGGCGTATGGGCCTCAGGAGTGGGCAGGCAGGCCCGGTCCCCTTGATCGTTGGCGGGGATTCTTGCAGAGGCTGGGGACTCCGTCCCAGAGGTAACTGCTGGTGAGTCATGGGGTGACGGGTGGGGCTGCTCACCTGAGCCACGCCGTCTGTCCGGGGAGGACTTACCCTTCATGTCTGTTCATTCCCAGACGTCCAGTCTGTCTGTCTGTCGGTGCCTGTACAGGGTGCTGTGCGGAGGTGGGGGGACTGGTGGTGGTGTGGTCCCACCCCTGAGGAACTTCCTGGTGGGGCAGGGAGTAGGTGTATGCTGTAGTACAAAGAATGTGGTCTTCGCGGTTCGGCTAATCCTGGGTTCAAATCTGGCCCCCGCCACTGCCGTGTGACCTCAAGTCAGTTGCTTTACCTCTCTGAACTTTGGGATGCGCACCTGTGAACTGGGGATAATAACCCTTCGCCGGGAAGCTGTCTGGGAAGAGAACCGAGGTGAGGTGCATAGAGAGAGTCTGGCACATACCGAGCGCTCCCTCCGTGGCCGCCAACTCTTGTCCATGGTAAGGGAACGGAAGGGCCCAGGCCTCATCTGGAAAAGTGCCCAGGGAAATGAGTATCACGTGACAAACTGGGATAATCTGCGTGCCTGCTCCGGGGGTCAGGAATTCCCTGAGCCCAGGATCTGGTGTCAGTGAGGCTGGGGTTCAAGTCCTGCTGTGCCCCTGCTGGCGTGAGAGTGTCCCGCCATCCCCGGCACCTTGAAGGGTTTAGGTGGGGGGAACAAGAGGGGTAGGCAGCTGGGGGAGGAGGCCTCAGTGGGTGGTCCTGCTTTCAGGCACCGGCTTGGGGACAGGAACAAATGAGCAGTGTGAGTCAGGATGGCCAAGAGGGTGGCACTGGACAAGGCAGGTGGCTGGGGCTGGCGGAGCGATGACGGGGCGTCCCAGCCCAGGGTTGGGGAGGGGGGGCTGCTTTGCCCAGGGTCTGGACGGAGGCTGCATGGTGGGCAGCTGAACGGTGGCCAGCCTGCACCCCCAGCCGCGACCGACGGGGGTGACAGGGCCAGGAGCTGGGCTCGCAGGAGACGGAGGGTGAGTGGGTGTCCGGACCAGCCTGCCCCCAGACGTTTCCAGGCCTGGGGAGGGAGCGGGCCCCGCCAAGCCATCCCGTCGCTGCTGAGACGTGCTGCCCAGGCTGTGCCGGCTCCACCAGGCTTTTGTGTCCTTCCCTTCTGTCCCGCGTGCCCTTCCGTCTGCCCGCGAGCGTCCTCTGGGACGAGCTTACTGGTGGGGTCTCTGCAGGATGAAGGGGCCCAGGAATTTCCAGACTGGAGAGTGGCAGGGATGGGGACACAGAAAGAATGTGCTCTTTATTTATTTATTTTGAGAGAGAGGGAGAGCACACACACGTGTAAGCAGGGGAGGGGCAGAGAGAGACGAGAGGGAGAGAGAGAATCCCAAGCAGGCCCCATGCTGTCAGCGCAGAGCCCGATGCGGGGCTCAATCCCACAGACCGTGAGATCTTGGCCTGGGTCGAAATCAAGAGTCAGATGCTTAAACCGACTGAGCCGCCCAGGCGCCCCAAGAACGTGCTGTTTCTAATAATCAAAGGACTCTGAGTTTATCATAGAACATTTGGAAAATACAGACAGGTCCTGAGGGGAAAAAAATGAAACACTGCCTGTCATCCCAGCACCCAGAGAGTCTCTGGAAAGCCTTAGTAGGATTCGGTGTTTAGAAATCCACTTTGGTGGGGCGTTCTTTAAAGCAGGATCGTGTTGTCTAGTTTTTTCTAACTTGTTTCCTAAACTCAACTATGATAATAGTATTCATAGCCAGCGTTCACTGAGCAATTCGTTAATGTGTCAGAGTCTCCTGTGCACCCGGACTGGGTTATTATCTTTGTTTACCAGGAAAACCGGGCCGAGAGAGTTAAATACCTGCCCAAGGTCACCCAGGTATCGAGAGACAGAACCATCTGTACGATCCCATCAATAGCCGAGCCGCATTGCCTCCTGACAACCAACGCGTGCATTTTCCCCTGTCCTTAAATATTCTTTGAAGCAAGTAAAAAACAAAAACCTTCTGTTCCCCATTCATGCCTTGTTAATGGCCTGAGAAAAGACAGCGCGGGCTTATGAAAACTCAATTATTGATAGCTACATAATATTCCATGTTATGGTTATGCCTTCATTTATTTAACTAGTCCTCTGTTGGGAAGGTCGGTTGTTTCCACTTGTCATTGGTAACATTTCCCCGGGTCTCTTGAACTGGAGGACTGGGTTCCCGACTGCCCAGAGTGTCAGAGTCAGAAAGGCCCTTAGAGCACCGAGCGAGTGAGCGAGTGAGGCATCGGGAAGTACGTAGAAGGGGGCTGGACTGGGGCTCAGAGGCTGTGGCCTCCTGCGCTGGGAGTTGCTTGCTCTCCGGGGCGCCCTGGGGGGGGTGGTGTGGGCAGGGGTAGTCCTGCCCAGGGGAAGGGGGATTCCGGGGAGGTGGGGGGGGGGCACAGGGGTGTTTTCCCGCTCCCTGAGCTGCCCAGGTGGGAGATTGGAAGTAGGCTTCTGGAATAAGGGTGGTGGGACAGGGTACGCCTCTGTGCTTTGCTGACTGTTTGGGGTGTGTGTGTGTGTGTGTGTGTGTGTGTGTGTGTGTGTCGGGGTGGGGGTGGGGGGGTCTGTCAAGTTTAGCCTGGGCCTTCTCTGCCCCTCCCCCCCTGCCCCTCCCCCACGCCCTTCTCTCTGGCCCTTGGGCTCTGTGGCCCCTTCCCCAGCAGGTGCCACCTTCATGCCCCTCACCCCTCCAGCAGCAAGCGAATGTGGCGGGTGCTGGGTTCCCAGCCAGGGCAGCTGTGGACTGGCAAGGGGGTGGGGACCGAGGCGTCCCCCTTCCTGGTCCCGGCTCTCCATTGTGAGCCCCCCTCAGCTGTCCTGCTGCCCAGAGCCTGGCCCCGGCCCACATTCCTGCCGTGACGCTCTGGGTCTCCGGGTTGGAGCTGGTGAGCGTGAGGGGCACTGAGTTCTCACAGGACGGAGGGCCTTCTGGGGACAGGGACTGGTGGGGACAGAGCCTGTGGGGATCCAGGGGGCTCTGCCGAGACCACCCTGCTCCCACCAGCTAGTGGTTACGTCACTGCGTGTCCCTGGACAGATCCCTTGACTTTCCTGAGTGCCGCTTGGCAGGCTCGGTCCCCACCCCCACCCCTCTTAACAGGGACTGGGGTGATGCAAGCCCTTCGCCTCTCTGAGCCTCAGTGTTCACATCGGTAAGAAGAAAGGGTAGAACCCCGTGATCACCGAGGCCTAGTTTGGCCTTGAGGTGAGGACTGAGGTGGGAAACGTGCCGTGGTGAGGCTGACCACCAATTATTCTGTGCCACCTGTGTTACCAGTGTCCCCGTGTGACCGAAGAGAGGCTCAGAGAGGTTAAGTAACTTGCCCAGAGTCAGCCAGCAAGTAATCCGAGCTGGACTTGAACCCAGGGCTGTCTGAATCTAGAGCTGGGCTCCCAACTCCTGCTCACACGCCTCTAGTCACCGAGAGCGGGGCGCCTGAGTCTGGCTCATGCAGGGCAGGAAGCTTGGGCAGAATTAATTATACTTGATTTTATTCTTGGCTTTTGCGGCACGATTAGCAGTGCTCAGGGGTGCTGGGCTCCTGGCCCCCTGCCAGCTGACCTAATTTGTGTGTCTGCGTCTGTTTCTGTACCTTAGGCTTTCTCCCCGCTCATCCAGCCTCTCTTTTTCTTCTCTCTGCACCCTCCCCTGCTGTGTGGCCTTGGCCGGGCCTCTTGACCTCTCTGGGCATCCGCAGCCTGGGTGTGACCGTCCTGATTCTATTTCCCACCACGAGGATGGCGAGGCTTGAATGAAGTAAAATCTTCGGAAAGGATCACGGAACGCTGAGTGCATAAGGGACACTAGCTGCAACTATGTCCACTTATCCAACTCTGGATGTTGGGTCCTGTGCTCAACCCGTTACCTGTGTGATAGTATTTGATTCCCAGAGCAGCTAGAGGAGCAACGCACTATTAGCGGCATCCCCATTTTACAGATGAGAAGGCTGAGGTGCTGAGAGACTCAGAGGCTTGCCTGATGTCCCACGGGTAGCGGGGGGAGCGGCCGATCTATTCCGGCTTCACCTCTGTGCTTTCCTGTTTCTCAGGGAATGCTCTTGATGGGGGAGGGCAGGTGATAGGGGCTGGGCCTGAGGGACCCCAGACTTCGAGTCTGGGAAGGAGGCTGGGGGGCAGAGGGAGGCTCCCTGGCTTTCTCCCTGAATGCACCCCTGCACTCAGAGGGGAGGAGACATACCTGAGGTCCACCTGATTTGGGTCCGTCCCCCCCTTCCCCCAGGTGGCAGCCCCTTGGGAAGGGCTCACCCCAGCGTTGTGTATGCTTGTTTGTACCCAGAAAGGAAGCCTGCATGGTGTGTGTGTGTGTGTGTGTGTGTGTGTGTGTGTGTGTGTGTGTATGTGTGCGCGCGTGTGCGCATGTGCATGAGGGTGCGGGATTGCCTGCTGGCTGCAGTGTGTGGGTGTGTTAGGCGCGTGGATGCGTTTATCAAGCATGAGGGGGGGTTTACCCAGAGGTGGGGCGCAGTGAGGGGCAGGGGCAGGCCACAGGGTCCTGGGGCCTTCGGATTCAGTTCTCCTTTCAGGGGATGGCATTGATAAGTATGCTAATTATGCATGGAATTATGCAAATGGAGAGGTCGTTTGGGAGTCGAAGGCTGTTGTCACCATTCTCCCCTGGCACTTTGTGACTTCGGAGTCTTTCCCTGCTGCCTCCCAGGCCCAGCTCCCGGCCCCCATCTCTTTCCTCCCTCCTCCTCCTGGTCCCCTGGGAGCTGCAGCCACCAGCACCCCTGCAGTGTTTCTGGGGGGGCACCCACTGAGTTCCGGCCCCTCCAGCTGGCCCAGGGAGGGGTCAGGCTGGCATTCAGCTGGCTGGGGGGGGAGGGGGCTGGGCAAGATGGCATCCTGCATACCCCCCCCCCCCCCCCCCCCCCCCCAGGTGTCCCTCGCATTAAGCTTCCCAGGACGAATTCAGGGGTGACTGGGCTGTTGGCCACCCCTCCTTCCACCTCGTCTGGGGGCCACTTACTATGCAGAAAGGATGTTCCCTTGGATGCGGGTTTGGAAAATCACTGAAGTGGCCCCTTCCCCAGCTCTGTCTGATTGCGCGCGAGGCTAAATTAAGATGTGAGAGAATTCGCTCCCCGCGCCTGCCACTCTCGCCTTCCTGCTTTCTCTCTCACTCGCCCGCTCACCGCGTCCTCCCTGCACTGCCCCCTCCGCTTCCCCCCTGTGCCCCTCTGACCCCTGGTTTCCCTCTGCCCTGCGCCTCCCCCCTCCCCCCTCCCTGTCATCCTCTCTATTCTTCCACTATCTTTCCCTCTCCTGCCCCCCTCCATCTCTGTGGGAAGCTGGAGCTCCTGGTCCTTAGCATGGAGGAGATGGTCGCCATGGTAACGGTTGTCATGTCGATGGCTACTGAGCTAGGGATGAATAGTATCTAGGTGAGAGCTACCTGAGTGGAGGCTGATGGGTTCACAAGAGGCTCCATGCTTGTCTCGGGGCCTCAGAGCTGCACCGTGTGCCCCCCCCGCCCAGTGCCTGCCCCCGATGCGTGGCCCTCTTTGTACCCAAAGGCGTGCCAATGCAAGATGCCTCTCTGAGGCTGCCTAAGGGTGTGTGCATCAGGGTGTGTCTGTATATGTTCTCTCTCTGTCTCTGGGAGTATCATTTCAAGAGTCTGTGTGGCTTTGGGGCGAGTCTTTGGATTTGGGCAGGCCCTTCCGGGAGCAGATTGTTAGGGGCTATTGCATGGCATTGGTCACCCAAGAATCATGAGGACTCCCTATTTTGGCTCCCATGTTGACTCCGGTTTGGGCACCCCCCGGGGACCTCAGACTTCTTAGAACCCCTCCTCCCGGCTGCTCCCTGGCCTTTCCTGGAAGGATGGAAAGACAGTGAAGACAGCTCCACTCACAAGCGCGCTGTCCTGCTGTGTGGCCCTGAACAGGAATTGCACATCTCTGGCTCCTGGCTGCTTGCCTAAGAATTAGGCAGAACGTCTCCAAGGGACTCCAGCTTGGCTGGCCCAGCTTGAAGAGGCTGGTGGTACAGGGAGCCTTCTGTTTCCCTCACCGGGGGTCCTGGGGGTTCGTTCTTTTGGGCAGTGGGGGCAGAGATGGGAGCTGGGGCAAGTCGGATGATAGCTGCTCTGAGCTCCTGGAATGTCTGAAAGCGAGAAAGACCCAGCAATTAGTCACGGGAGCAATTACACTAATTGTTCCACTCCATGACTCATTGGTAGCAAGTAAATACTGATTAATTCATTACTTTGCGTGTGTGTGTGTGTGTGTGTGTGTGTGTGTGTGTGTGGTAACAGGGGTGGGGTGGAGGGCATCTCTTGGCTTGCTGCCCTGGCCTCTTGCCCCGGCTGGCCTGGGGAGGGCTGCAGAGCAGGTGGTCGAGGCTGGGGCAGGAAGCCAGGGTTGGGGTCCTCTCTCTAGCTGTGTGCAAACCCCAGAAGGGGGCCCATCAGGGGGCTGAGGACCGGCTCGCGGCGCTGGCCCGGTCCCCTTCCTGCTCCACACTCCTTTCGTGGTTCTCATGTCGGTCAGACAGTGCGAATGCTCAGGCTGTCCCTCAGATCTGCTGAACCACCGAGTTCAGTGTTCACGATATTCTGGCGTGCGGTCAGGATGGAAAGGAACCGGTTTCCAGGATGGAGTTGTCAGTTGGTCGCTGAAAGCCCCCTGTGATGGGGCTTCCCCAGCTGCAGCTCCAGCCCGCCCCTGCCCCGGGCACTAGTCCCATCTCCCAGCTCAACCCCGTTTCTTAACAGGCATTTCCTGAATACCTACTATGTGCCGAGCAAGGTCCCGCCTCCATCCATCGAGATGTAGTTCTGTAGGGCGGGCTGTCACCCAAGCAGACCCAGCTCACAATGGTGATAGGCGTGAATTCAGAACCATAGGATCCTCGGAAAGATCAGAATAGGGTGGGGCTTCTCGAAGGAAGTAGAGTGGAGGTTCGCTGGCCAAACACTGGACCATGAGGGGATGGGAAGGAAGAGTGTTCTGGGCAGAGGGAACAGCATGAGTGGACAGGAGAGACCAGGCACATTCCGGGAATAGAGAGCTGCCAGCGTGGCTGGAATCCAGCAATTGGAGGGGTGCAGAGGGACCCCGGATGAGGCTGGAGGGCGGGCATGGCCAGCCCGGGGAACACGGGCTGCACTTCCCCACCTCGTAGACTTGGCGTATTTCTTTCTCTTCCCTCTGCTGGAGATGCCTTTCTCTCTTGTTCCGTTGTTTCAGCCCCAAGCGCTAATCCCTCCAGATCCGTCTCACTTTCCTGGGGAAAGCCCTCAGGGGCAGGGACTGTGGCTTGACTTGGCTTGGAGCCAGGGTCAGAAGTGTAGCAGGGGATGGGGCCCGGCTGCCCCCTTGGAGGGGGAGGGACTCCTGCCTTGCTTGCCCCTTGTGCTGGCCGTCCTCCAGGGTTGCAGTGGGGAGGGACGGCCCCAGCTCCGGGCCTCCCCAGCTTCTGACACTGGGAGGAGTCTGGGGAACCTGCAAGGAGCCCCTCGCACCCCTCCTGAGGTGGAATTGGCTTTTGGGCCCTCAGCTGACTCGGGCATCGAGATCCTCTGGGGGTGGGGAGGTAGGCCACCATCCTGGTTTGGGGAGGACCCAGGGCCAGGGCTGGAGTCTACACTCCCTTCTCTCCCTTCCCCTCCCCAAAGTACCCAAAGTATCCCCCTCCCAAAGCCCCTCATCTCCCTAAACCCCGTGTCCGATTAATCGCATTGCCTTTGAGACTTCAATTGGGTCCCCAGCAGAGTCTGAATCTCGTCGTGTCACGTGCTCTCTGGTGACCTAGGGCAGCTGGGCGGGCCTCAGCTGCCTCCTCTGCAGAACGGGGCTGATGACCGTGGCCACGCCAAGAGTCCCGCCAGGCGTCCCGGGCACCACACACACATCCGCACGCCGTGTGCTCGCGGCACCAGTGAGGCAGGCACTGTGGGTAATGAGTACAGAGCGGTCACACATTTAGTAAGTGATGAAGGCGGGACTCATCCACTCTAGACCCCCGGTCTGCCGCCCAGCAGTTCTGCTCAGGGCGTCAGGGAGTGGTCTGGGTCCCCAGTGGGGGCAGGAAGGTGGGACTGCTGTCCTAGCCTCTGGGGGGGCAGGAGGTGGTATTCAGGCCCGCCCTGGCCCTGTTGGCCCGTGTGGTGGCCACGCCTGATGCTGTTCCTCAGTCGCTTGGCCCACGGATGTGTCTGCTGTCCCTCTGGGCACGTCCGGGCCGCAGGTGCTGAGCTCTGTGCCCGCCTCTGCCTTCCTCAGGCTCAGCGCTGGCGCAGCGAGAACTTCGAGAGGCCCGTGGACCTGGAGGGCTCTGGGGATGACGACTCCTTCCCCGATGACGAGCTGGACGACCTCTACTCGGGGTCCGGCTCGGGCTGTAAGTACCCACCTCCCCCCCCACCCCCCTCCGCCCTTGCCCTGTGCCTGGGCAGTGCTGTCTGCCTCCAGTGCCCCAGCCAAGGCTCTGGGATCACTGGGAACAAGGGCCCATGCAGGCTGGTTTCCATGGTGGGGGTGAGGGGCCGGGGTGGGGGGTGGGGTGGTCAGGCAAGGGAAGCTTCTGGGCCGCAAGCACGGGGAAGGGCAGCCTGTCCTCCCGGGGCTGTCGCCAGGGCTTTAAGACCTCAGAGCTCGGGACTCGCCGCTCCCTGCGGTTCTCTCTGCACTGTTTGCGTCTCCCTGAAGACCTCCCGCCTCTGCTGGGGAGCACGGACGCCCCTCAGTAACCCAGTTTTCAGTACTGCCCTGACCTCTTGGAGGAACTTAGTGTAGTCACTTCTCGGATCTGCAGGGGCGCGTCCTCAGCAGAAACCATTTGACTGACTCCGCTTGGGTCAGGTGGCCCCCTTCCTGTCCAGTCAGCTGTGGCCCAGGGTAGAGTTCAGGGAGTGGTGGAAAGGGGCAGACGCCTCCATCAGTGCCTGGGACAGCCCGGTTCTGTGGCCTGGGAAAGGCCAGGAGAGCAGTGTGAGGTGAGGGAGGTTGCCCCCGCACCCCTGGTTTGAATCCCGGCTTCGGCGCTTAAAACCTGTGCTACCTTCAGCCACTCTCCCCCTCTGAGTCCCTGTGTTCTCACCTGGGAATGATAGAAGAGCTATGCCTTCTTCTCAGAGCCTCTGGAAGGCTTCAGCGTAAGGTGTCAGGGTCTGGAACAGGGGAGGAGTTCTAAAAATGGTAGAAAAAAGGGGTGTGTGTTCGGGGCACCCGGCTGGCTCAGTCAGAAGAGCTGTGACTCTTGATCTCGGGGTCTTGAGTCGGAGCCCCGCTTTGGGTGTTGAGATTACTTTTTTTTTTTTTTAATTCATTTATTTATTTTGAGAGAGCGAGAGAGCGCAAGGGGGGTAGGGGCAGAGAGAGAGCGAGTGAGAGAAAATCCCCGGCAGGCTCCACGCTGTCAGCGCAGAGCCCGTTGGCGGGGCTCGAACTCACGAACTTCGAGATCATGACCTGAGCCGAAGTCGGACATTTAACCGACGGAGCCACCCGGGCGCCCCAAGATGACTTTTCTTTTTTGTTCAAAAGGGGTATGTGCTAAGATTGGGCCCTGTGAGAGGGCAAGGCGGTCTGGCGGGATGGTACGAGGTCTCTGTGCTCTGGGCCTGGCCACCCACAGTCCTCTACCTCTAGTCTCCCCGCTTTAGCCCTACTCCATGGAAGCCTCTTGCAAGTTAATCTTCGTAAAATCCATCTCTGCTGGGTCATGTCTCTACTCCTGAACCTCTCTGGCTGCTCTCCACCCCTCCTCTGGCTGATCAGGGGCCCAGGGAGTGGGCTGCACCCTCTCTCTCTCTCTGTCCCCTATTTCCTCCCGGGCCCCTTCACTTGTCCTGGCTCAGAGTCCGCCAGATTGCTCAAGCATTTCCCTGTAGGAAGGGCTCCTTCTCCTCCTTGCTGTCTTCCTGTGGCCTGTGCCTCCGGAGAAGCCCTTAAGCGCCTCATGCTCGTGGCGGGGGGTTTATCTAGGCCTGGCTTTTCCCAGAATGCCACTCCCCTGCTTCCCCCGCCCAGCTTTTAGCAAGATCTGCAGCCCGTAGGGCTTTTGTTGCCTCTGCCTGGATTTAGGCTGCCACTAGGTCCAGGCTGGGGGGTCTGGAAAAATCAGAGAAGACTTCCTGGAAGAGGTGCCCCCCTCCCCTGCCCCCACCCCCTGAGGAATTTTTGGCTAGGCAGGGAAGGCTTAGGGAACATGCACCAGCCACCAGCCAGCTGTTGACCTGTGGGCAGGCTGTGCCTTACGTCTTTCCCTCATCTTGTCCCGGGGAAATTGCATGGAGTGAGGGCTGGGATCCGCCCCATCTTGGTGGCCATTGCTTACCTGGGACCCTCCTGCCCTCACGATCAGCCAGCTCCCTAGCTCTCTCCTCTTCCCCACCCCCTCAGACTTCGAGCAGGAGTCGGGCATTGAGACGGCCATGCGGTTCAGCCCAGATGTGGCCACGGCAGTGTCCACCACACCCGCGGTGCCACCTACCATGGACATCCAGCCCGTGGGCACCCCGTTTGAAGAGCTCCCCTCCGAGCACCCCACCCCAGAGCCAGCCACCAGCCCCCCAGTGGTGACAGAGGTCCCGGAAGAGCCCAGCCAGAGAGCCACCACCGTCTCCATGCCCACGGCTACCACTGCTGCCACGACCGCGGGGGCCCTGACCGTGGCCACGGTGCCCGCCACGGTGGCCACCGCCGCCCCCAGCATCCCCGCGGCACCCCCTTCCACGGCCATCACCTCTGTCATAAGGACCACCGGTGCACAGAGGCTTCTGCCTCTTCCGCTGACCACGGCGGCCACGGCCCGGGCCACCACCCCAGCGGCGCCCTCGCCTCCCACCACGGTGGCCGTCTTGGACACAGAGGCCCCGACACCCAGGTTGGTCAGCACAGCTACCTCCAGGCCAAGGGCCCTTCCCAGGCCAGCTACCACCCAGGAGCCTGACAGCCCTGAGAAGAGCACCCTGCCCCTGGGGACCACGGCCCCTGGACCCACGGAAGTGGCTCAGGTGAGCAGTTTGGGGGAGAACAGGGAGCGAGAGCAGAGGCGGGTGGGTCGGGCCTGGGCAGGGGAGGTTGCAGCTGGACAGGGCGGGGACCAGGAGGGTCTGGAGATGGGCCAGACATGGCTAGAGAGGCTGAGGCCAGAGGGCCAAGGCTGGGGGCGTGAAACACAGGATGGGGACAGAGGTCGAGGTGGATGGGGATGGAAGGGAGACTGGCCCTGGGGCCTAGGATGTTGGGACAAGATAGGGATGGGGAAAGAATCGGGTAGAGCGTGGTTGGTGGGGGGCGGGGCAAGGGGCCTGTGCAGGGCCAGGGGGCAGGCATCCTGGAGTGAGCTCAGGAAGTCGCCGATTCTTTCTGTACGTCCCATTTCCTCACCTGTGAGAAGGAGGAAATAATAGGACGCCGACCCTAGTGTTGAGGGAATCATCCAAAGCGCCTAAAACGGGGCCTGGCAATGGTAAACCAGCCAGAAGCTTCGGTATCGTCACGGTCACCGTCATCGCCGTCGTTGTTAGTCTGAGGGTGACTGGGGCGGGGGGGGGGGGGGGGGCGGGGGGGGGGGGGGGGGGCCGAGGGAGAGGAGAGCCCTCAGCTCACGTGTGCGGCGTGCTGCCCGGGTGGCCGGCTCAGAGCTGAGCGTCCCCGTGCCCGCCCTCACCCTGGCATCCACGCTGTGGGCGGCACTGTGCCTGGTTGCAGACCAGGCCTCACCCGCGATGGCAGAGTCAGCATCTGAGCCCCGCAGTTGGCTCTAGAGAGAGGCCAGGGCATGTGTGTGTGTGGGGGGGGTGTTAGGGGTGAGGGGTGGAGGGTTGAAGGGGGGAGGATGCGGACGTCAGGACTGTGGGGGTGCATGGGATCAAGGAAGTGGGAGCAGTAGCCTGGTCCCTGCTGGGTGGGCTGGGCTAAGAGGGGAGGAGGTCGCACTGATTGGGGTTCAAAAGCCCTTTGCAGCCAGCCTCACGGAGGGAGGAGGGCCCTCAGGTGGGAGAGGTGCCTTCAGGTCCCCCTCAGCCCCTCTGACTCCCCAGCCCCGGCCAGATGCAGACCCCACCTTCAGCTCCTCTGAGCAGCTGGGGCAGCCTGGCACTTCGCAGACGCTGGCCAAGCAGGAAGGGGAAACAGTGACAGGGGATGGAGGGCGGGGCACCAGGCCCACCTCGCCCCGCTCACCCCCGAGGCACCTACATCCTTGCGCCAAACCCAGCCCTGGTCCTGCTTCCCCCTGGTGGGAGCCGCCGGGCTGGTTTCCTGGGCGCTTGCCTCCAAGGGGCATTACACTCTGCATTTGTACACTTGAACTGACCCCCGGGCTGAGGGCCTCACCCCTGCCCCAGGTACGTGGCCTGGGGACCAGGCAGCACCTGGCAGTCCCCAAACAGCAATTCGACAGCGATCTCCCAACGATCGATCGTTATTACCAAGAGGCGGCTAGAGGGGGAGGTGACAGATGGGGTGGGGATAGGATGTGGCCAGGTGAGAACGGAGGCGGTGTGGGGTGGTTACAAACACGAGACGTTGGAATTGGGTGGATCTGGATTTTAGTTCTGTTTCTACTGCTTTACTAGCTGTACGTCCTTGGCAAGTCACGTCACTTCTCTGAACCTATTTCCAGCCCTATAAATCAGGGGTAACAGTACCTCCTTCACGGGGGTGTTGTGAGGGCAAAACGCCCATGACGTGTTTAGCACAGTGCCTGGCACATAGCGAGTGCTTAGTTAAGTAAGTGTCAGACCCACTGGGAATGCGGGGTGGTTTGGGCAGAGGTGGGGGGGGGGTGCCCCATGGCAGGAGGGGCTGAGGCCTGGCTCCTAGGCTCATGCCTCCCTCCCTCCAGACCCCAACTCCGGAGTCCGTCCTGACCACGATCCGGGATGAGCCAGAGGTGCCCGTGAGCGGGGGGCCCAGCGGGGACTTTGAGCTGCCAGAGGAAGAGACCACGCAGCCAGACACAGCCAATGAGGTGGTGGCTGTGGGCGGGGCTGCAGCCGAGCCGTCACCTCCACCTGGGACGCTGCCCAAGGGTGCTGGCCCAGGCCCCAGCCTCCTGGACAATGCCATCGACCCAGGCAGCTCAGCTGCTCAGCTGCCTCAGAAGAGCATCCTAGAGCGGAAGGAGGTGCTCGTAGGTGAGGCTTGGGGCCTGGGAGGAGCCCAGAGCGAGGCAGCTGGTCGGGCCTCAGTTTGGATGTCTAGGGACCCGAGAAGAGGTCAGGGCATGGGGTTTCTAGGAGCCTAGTCTCCTAGGAAGGGAAAGCTGGGGACTCAACCCCCAGACCCTCCTTTTGTTTCCTCCTCTGACCTTCCCCTGTCCCAGGGTCTGACCCTGCCTCCATATCCTCCTTCCGGCGAGGTCTGTGAATGCCAGCCAGCGCTGCCCGTGTGAGAATTGGCCACCCCGCGCCTCAGATTCAAGGCTCTGAGCCCCCTCCCCGCCCGGGGCCCTCTGCCCTCTCCCCAGGTTCTGAGCTTGTCCCCAGCTTGTCTTTAGCCCTTGACCTCTGCCTTCTTCCTCCGCAGCTGTGATTGTAGGCGGGGTGGTGGGCGCCCTGTTCGCGGCCTTCCTGGTCACGCTGCTCATCTACCGCATGAAGAAGAAGGATGAGGGCAGCTACACACTGGAGGAGCCCAAGCAGGCCAGCGTCACGTACCAGAAGCCTGACAAGCAGGAGGAATTCTACGCCTAGCGGAGCCTAGTGGAGCCACAGTGCCTCCCGTAGCCTCAGCGTCACCCCTCCGCCTAGCCCCCGGCCCGGCCCCACCAGCCCTGGCCTGGGACTGGGCCTGGGAGGGAGTCTGGCCCCGGTTCATCTCTGCCCGCCCTCCCAGGGTCTGCCCAGACAGCCAGCCTCACGAAGATCTTACCTGAGGGACAGGGGGCACTGCCATCTGCCCTAGACTGTGCCCTTACCAGCTCATCTCTTGTCCCCCCCGCCCTCCCCACAATCAGCCTGGGGCTTCAGGACCTCGTGTCGGCCGGACAGGAGGAAGGAAGCTCCAGATTGGCTGGGAGAAGAAAGGGTGGGGCTTGAGATGGGCTCCAGGCCCCAACCTGGCCCCCCCACCAGGGCCAGCTGAAGTCTCGTTTCGGAGGCGGAGAGGCACGCAGGCTGGTTTCCAGGACGAGCGTTTGGCCAGCTCAGCCCTCGACATCATCGAGACACTGTGGCCTCTCACTACCGTCCCCGGGGCCCCTCTCTGCCCGGGAGAGACGGTACCTCTCGTCACCAGCCTGTTTTGCCCTGGCCTCTCTGGGGCGGTAGGGCCATTCTCCCCTGGCCCCTGCCCAGTGCCCACCTACCACAGGCCTCACCTCATCCCAGCGTGCCCCTAAGGAATCGACTTGCTAAGAGTGCTCTGGCAGCCACTGGTGAGGAGGGGCTGGGCTGCCTGGGCCTCCCTCCCTCTTGCAGGCGGACTCTGCACAGACACCATCTCCCACACGGTCACGCATGACATCACACACGAAGGCGACGACGCGCAACGACAAAACCTTTCGAGGTCCCGCTCACCCAGCCGGGGCAGACCTGTCACAGACACACATGCTTCCAAAGATGCTTATTCTCGCGTGTTTCTCACCCCGCGGCCCCCCCCGCCCCCCAATGCTCACAACAATGCAAGGCACTAGTCGTCGTCCCCTGATGGTGGTGACAGTGTGGCCTGCCCCTTCCTCTGTCCCCCTCCCCCCATGCACACTGTGGCACCAGGCAGGCTGTCCCCAGCTCCCGGGCTCACCGGAGAGGGTGGAGTCAGGCTGGAACAGTCAGCCCATATTGGGTCCCCAGAGTTGCCCTGCCACACTCAGTCCCTCACCACGACGCCAGCACCAACCACGCGGCCGCCGACCCCAGCATGTCAGATACGATCCCATGTGGAGGTACAGTCTCCCCCCTGCACAGCCCCGCGCTTGTGCTGCAGGGGAACCGGCGGGCCTTGCTTGCCTCTCCTGAAATAAAGTGGGGGGGGATGCTGCCACAACCCCCCCCCCAGGGCATTGCACATCGGTGGGGCCTGCTCCCCTCCCCTCCCCTCTGTAGCTCGCCGAGGGGTGAGTTCGGGGCCAGTCCCCCGCTAGCTAGGAGCCTTGCTGAGGAAGGCAGGCTGGTTCCTGGAAATGTGGAGGGGGTTTGGGTCACCCAGGACCACAAGGCCTGGCCGGGGAGGGGTGTGCGGCCTGGCTCCCGGTCTCCCTGTACCCTCTCCTGCTCTGAGCTAGGGGCTGACTCTGCCTCCCAGGACACAAGTCTCCAAAGTGCCTGCGAGGGTGGGCCCTGTCGCCTGGGCCTCCTGCACCCTCCCCGCGGCCTCACCAGGCCCACCTCGGTCCCGCCCTGGGGCCCTCCCCGTGGACACCTGCCCGCTCGCTGGCCAGACAAGCTGATGGTTCTTGAAGCAGCCCAGCCAGACACACTGCCCCAGGCCGGGAGCTGAGAGCAGGTGGGGCTGGGGGGGGGGGGGGGGCGTGTCCCAGGCCCCGGCCCACCTCCCCCTTCTGTGTTACCCTTGCGAGGGGGCCGCTTCTGTAGATATTTTAAATGTGGGGTCACAAATCTCCTTGGGGGAGGAGGGTGTGCTTGGTGGGGGCTCCTGAGGACACAGGATGTGGTCTGAGTTGGGGTTGGCTGGTGCTCACCCCCCCCACAACCTTCAGCCCAGATTAAAGTCAGGAACCCAGCTTTTATTTTTGTTCCCTTTTCTAGACTCCCTGGCAGCAGATTTCTGCAGGGTGAAGGGGGTGGGGGGTGCCCGAGGCATTGAGAGCAAGGGTCCAGGGAACTCCCACACCCTGTCTTTTCCACCATCCTGCTTCTGGGCTGGGGCTTTGTCTTTCGGACTCAGTGTCCCCCCGGGCAGGGCCTGGAGGCCTGTGAGGAGCCCAGCCGGTCCCAAACTTTGCGATGGGCAGGAGTGAGGGGAGGCACCCTGGGCCCATGATTTGTTGAAGGTGAGGCGACCTGGCCTCAGTCATCCCTGGAGTGTGGAAGGGCGAGGGGAGGAGGGACTGATGTCCCAGCAGCTCCCTGGTGGGCTGCTGTGGGGGGCCAGCAGCTCTGGTGACAAGGCCTGGGCAGGCCAAGGCTGAGAAGCCAGGGAGCATGGAGGAGAGGGGACGTGAGCCCAGGGATGGTGGGCCTGGGGTAGGAGACCCCTGCATGGGCCACATGTAGCCCATGGTGGGGCGGGGCCTGGCAAGGACGGAGGAGCTGGGCTTGGTCTGGCTGGAGTGGGCTTGGAGTGGCCCCCCCGCAGGGGTCCAGTCTGGTCCCAGCAGGCCTGACTCCCCACGTAGGGCTGGCTTCTAACTTGGGACTTGGGGCTTTGCCTCCTGGCACACGGGCCTCTTCTCTCTGTCCTTAGCGTTTGAGAGAAGGGCCCAAGGGCCTCGTTCATGGAGCCCTGGACCTGAGCCCAAGGCCCAGGCTTTATCCTCGTGGAACAACACAGTCTGACTGGCCCAAGTTCATTCCGGCCAGCCCGGCTGGGGCAGGGCAGTCCAGGAGAGAGGTCGGTTAAAAGGATGAGCTGGGGCTCCTCGGTGCAATGTGGGTGCGGGGCTCTCACTCTGCCTGGGCACGAGGTGTGATGCAAGCAGGGCCTGGGCAGATGGGTCCCCAGACACACCAGTGTGCTTAGGGAGGGTGTCCTGCAAGGCCCTGGCATTTCCTAGAAGCCGGGCAGATTCCAAAGGGGAGGGGGCTTGTGTGGCGGGAGAACCTCCCTGGGGCCTCAGCTGCCAGGGAGGGTGGCTGGGGCCTCAGGAGGTGGGGTTCGGGCCCTCGATCCAGCTGTGACTTTTAGAACCCAGGTTCTGTCTCCCTAAGGGGCCACAGGGGCGTACCTCTCCTGAAAGGTGCGTCCCCTTCAGCCCTGGAGGGGGCTGGGTGGCAACCAGGGCTGGGTGAGGCAGGTCTGCGGTCCGTGGCTTGGGGTGCTCAGGCCAGATCCCCGCCGGGGCTGGCAAAGCCATCTGTCCAGGCCTCCAGGCTGGGGCCCCGGGCACAGGAAGCAAACCTATCTTGGCCTCTCTGGTGGGGCGGGAGTGGCCACCACCTCCTGGGCTCTCCCGGATTTCTCCTGACAGCCACCACCCTGGACTTGCTTCCTCAGGCCTCCTGCCTGTAAATAGAAGCCCACGAACTGTACAGATTTACGGAGATGCCAAGACTGGGTCCTGGAGTTGCCATCTAAGGGCTGATGGGTCCAGCATCCCCCCCCCCCCCGGTGCCCACCCGGCAGCTTAGTGCACAGCGTGGCAAATACTTGTAAATACTTTTCGTAGGCAGTGTGGCTCCAGAGAGCCCCCTGAAGACAGTGTCCCTCCCGTGCGTCCTTTCTCCTGTACAGAACCCTTCTCGTACCCGGCCTGGGGTGGGTGGGAGTTTGTCCTTCCCTCCCCCAAGCCTTCCCTGCCCTTTCTCTCCCCCCCCCACCCCCATAACCTGTTTATTAACCATACCTGTCCTGAGTTCACGGCCAAATCTCTAAATAAGGAAAAGCGGAGGGAAAAGACTGGAAAAAGAGACCCAGGTGCCTGCCCCCCCCCCCCCCCCCCCCCC
>NW_026057585.1:81863747-81886575 GCF_023721935.1 Panthera uncia
CCCCCCCCCCCCCCCCCCCCGCCACCGGGGGTACTCACCTGTCCCAGCCTTGTGAAGGAGCTGTTTGGTTGTTTTGTTTTTGTTTTCTGTTTGGTTTTTTTTTTTTTTTTTTTAACACTTCCCGTGCTGTGCCCATTTATAAGAGGAAATAAAATTAAGCTGAAATGATACAGTGTGGCCTGAGTGTGAGATAAACAAGGAGGCTTTGGGGGAGGGGCGGCTCGTGGTTCCCCCCCCTCCCCCCCCCCCACCCGCCCCCCCCCGTCAGCCACTTTACCCTTCAGAAGGAATTGAGAACCAAGCAAGGAAAATTGACCGGCAGCCTCTCGTGGGAACCATTATGGTAAAAGTGACCGTTGGTTGAGAGTGTTCAGGAAACCACGAAGCTGACTGTGGTAAGGCCGCCTGGGGGCTGCGGTTGGGCTGGGGCCAGTCTGTGGTGGCGTTGGGGGCCCTGTGGTTCCCCCGCCTCCCCACCCCCCCGCCCAGGGGGAAAGAACTGCTTTCAGGCCACAAAGGGAGAATGTTGGGACCACAGGATATCAGAATCAGACTGACTAAGGCCGGATGGCTTTGGGGTCGGGAGGCCTGATTTCAAGCCCAGGTGACATTTCCCAGCTGTGAGTCTGGAGAGGCCACTTCTGAGCTCGCGGAGCCTCGATTTTCTCACCTGCGAAACGGGATGACAGTGACCGCCCGCTAAATGGAACGTGGTAAGGATTCCACGAGGAAGAATAGTGCTCTGTGCTAGAACAGAGCAGAACCTCAGGAGAAGCGGTTTTCCCTGACCTGGCACCACAGACTGAGCCCTAGGGTCACAGGGTCATAGAGCTGGGAGGGCCTCGGGCCAGCCCCCAGCCCTGGGCCCTTTGGTGCAGAAGTCCTTGTGCCTACCCCTGCCGGCGTACCTCTTGTGACAGGGCTTTGGTGTATCCTGGGGACCAGTAGGTCACTCTACCTGTTGAGAAATCCTTTCATTTTTAGCCAAAATCGGCCTCTCCAGTGTTTCTCTTCTCTGCGGGCACACCAGGCTCTGCCCTCTTGCCCTGGGATGGCCCCTAGGCGTGAGTGTCACGGTCGTGAACTTCCCTCCTCCAAGGGAAGCCTCTCCACGTGTCCGGCAAGCATTTCCTGCAGAAATTTATTTCTCTTAAGACGTGATACTCACACCGGGTCTCCGCGTTTCCGGGTGGGTTGCCGTCTAAGGCCTGCAGATCCGTTGCTTCCTCCCTGTCTTCACTGAAGTTTCTTAAGTGCCTGCTCTGAAACTGGGGGACGAGGTGTCACCAGCACAGACCCAGCCCCTGCCCCACAGGGCGCGTACGGTCTCCTGGGGAGACAGGCCATAACCAGAGGCCCGTGACCTTGTAATGACTCCAGCCTGGGGGTGGGGGCGTCTTTTCTCCTCAGCCACCCCCTCCACCCCCATCCACCTCACTGCCAGACAGTTCTGGGACGGAGCTCCCAGGCCTGGGTCCTCGCTGTGGGACCTCAGGCCACTGGTCCCCTGACAGCCCTGGACCACACAGCTATAAAAGGGGAGAAGGGACCAGTCCGGCGCTACGTCGAGGTTTATGACAGAACCGGACCCCAGTTCAGAGCCTGCTGTGACGTAAGGGGTTGGCCTGCCACCACTCAAGGCCCAGCTCTTGACACGGCCTCTCCTCCAGGAAGCTTCTGGGAGGTCTTTGCATCCTCTTTCTGAATCCCTACAGCCTAGAGTTGTCTCCCCACCTGCAGGGCCCCCTTCACCTTCTCTGATACCCTCTGGTACCTTCTGGTACCTTCTGGTACCCTCTGGTACCACCTTCTCTGGTACCCTCCGCCGGAGGCGTGGGGACCACATGCTTCTGGGGTCAAGTGGACCCAGCTGTGCACTTGAGCACAATGTTCTCCCTCTCAGAGCCTGTTTATTCACATGCAAGTGTGGGCGATAAGGCGGATATTTGGAGACTATGGCGGAGATTAACTGAGGTAATATATAGAAAACAGTGAGGGACGCCTGGATGACTCAGTCGTTTAAGTGATTTCGGCTCAGGGCATGATCTCACGGTCTGTGAGTTCGAGCCCCGTGTCGGGTTCTGTGCTGACAGCTCGGAGCCTGGAGCCTGCTTGGGATTCTCTCTCTCTCTCTCTCTCTCTCTCTCTCTCCCCCCTCCCCCACTCATGCTCTCTCTCAAAAATAAATAGAAACATTTAAAAAATTAAAAAAAGAAAACAATTAGCATGACAGCTGAGTTCCAGCCCTTCTGTGGCTTTGGTCTTTTACTTTCTTTAAATGTTTACTTATTTTTATTCTGAGAGAGAGAGAGAGAGACAGAGAGTACAAGCAGGGGAGGGGCAGAGGGAGAGGAAGAGAGAGAATCCATGGAGCCCGACACGGGGCTTGATCTCACAAAGGGTGACACCATGATCTGAGCCGAAATCAAGGGTCAGAGGCTCAAACGACTGAGTCACCCAGACACCCCTGTGGCTTCGGTCTTTTACAGGCAAACCTTTATGCCAATCTCAGCTCTGCTCGCTGACTAGCTGTGCGACCTCGGGCGGCTTATTCAAACCCAGGGCTCAGTTTCCTCGCCTGTAAAATGGGGACCATAGTAGTACCTGCCCTATGCGTCCGGTGCTTTGAACCGTGCCTGGCTTAGGGCAGGGGCTCTACAGCTGGGGGCTGTTTTCTCGCCCTGTTGCTGTCATATTATCGTTGTTATGATTTGCAGGGCCCAGCATGCTGCCTACTGAATGAGGAAATGACCCAGAACCTGGGTAGAAATCCAAACGTCAGCGTCAGCGCTGGTGTGAACGATGGCTTGGGCTGGGGCCGGCGACGCCCAGGGTCGGCGCCTGGGGGTCATACACAGGGGCGTCACAGTTGGGCGTGTGGGCACACAGGAGCTGCTGGGAGGTGTTGCGTTTCTCTCCGGGCCCCTTGGCTCAGGGATGGGCGACAGGCAGAGGGGGAAGGAGGAGGAAGCTCGGCTTCCAGCCCGCCCACCCTGTCTCCGCCGACCCTCAGGGGGGCAGACGGAGGGGCCAGGCTTACGGCCCCCAGAGCTTCGAGCCTTCTAGCCTTCTCTGCACTTGGGGAGGACAGAGGCTGGACCTGGCGTGGGAGCGGGGGAGGGGATTAGGGCCAGGGAGCAGATTGCCAAAGCGCTGGGGTGAGACACCGTGCGGGGTGCCCTGATGGGGGGAGGGCGGTGGGCACTTCTCCCATCACCTCATTACAGCCCCGGGCAGGTCTGGCCTCCTGGCCGGTGGAAATTGAGGCTCAGAGAGTTCGAGAAACCTGAGGCCAGAGAGCTATGAAAGAGTGGAGTGGGAGTCAACCCTGGGTCTCCTCCTGATGTCAAAATTCTTTCAGTGTTACCCTTTCATTTCCTTCCTCTACCGATAGCTGCTGTGCGAGCACGGACAGGTTCCTAAGCTTCTCTGAACCTCAGCGAGGCCGTCAGAGAAACAGAGGCAATGGCGTACGGACAGACTCAAAAGATATGTTAGCGCAGGACATATTTGCTGGGCGCTTTCTCGTGGTCAGTGCCCATTCACAGACGCTCCCTGCTTTCATCCTGGGAGACAGCGATTGCCCCCCATCCCTCACAGATAGAGACAGCGAGGCTGTGAGCAAAGCCCCACACTGCAGGGGCACTTCTAAAGGACAGATGACCCAGTTTCTTCAATTAAGTTCTTACACATTCTTGCAAGATGAAGAGGTAATTTACAGGTAAGCTTAAAAGGCTTGTTAGCTAATCAACGTGGGAACTTGATTCAGATCCCGATTCAAACAGATTCTAAAAAAACAAAAAACAAACAAACAAACAAAAAACAAAACTCCAAGCTAATTATGAGGCAGGTGGAAATCTGAACTATGAATGAATAGTTGTTGTAAAAGGATCATGGTCCGTGTTCCTAGATGTGACAGTGGTACTATAATTATGTGTGTTTTTTCTTTAAAGCATCCTTATCCTTATGTAGACTGGAATATTTGCAGATAAAACGATAGGATGCTTGTGACGGGCTCACGGCAAGCGCAGGGAGGAGGGCGCGGATGGGCAAGCAGAGGGGGCGACGTGAGATTTAGGCTGGTAATTGGAGAAGCTGAAGGATGGGCACATGGGGGTTCATTATATTATTCTATCGACTTGAAGTTTAAATTTTGAATTCTTCATTCAAAGATGTTAAAAAAAAAAGAAAAAGAAAAAGAAATTGATCGCCGGGGGCATGAGGTCTTGCCAGGGTCTCACGCCAGCAAAGGCAAAGCTAGGTCTTCTGACTTCCGGGCCCCGGGCCCCTGCCTGCCCTACACCCCCTCTGCGTCCCCCGCCCTGACCGGGGGCTTCTGCAATGTCACATCTCCCCTGCTTTGTGTGGTCCACTTCCAGGGGGCCAGCACCTTCACCGGCCTCGTCCCCTCCCCTGCCACGGACGCTGACTCCCGCGAACGGCTCTGATGGAAGAACTCCCATGGAAGAGTGACGACGGACGTGGCGGTGGCCTACCCTCCTCTAGAGGTGTCAGCCTCTTGCCAGAAGGAGGAACAGACACCGCCCTTCCCACGCGGGCGGCGGGTCACGGCTTTCCGGGGGATCTTTGGCCTGGTTTGCTGTTCACGCCAGTCCCGTGAGGTGGGCTGGCTGGGGGTTACTCCTCCCACTTTGAAGGACATTGGGTTGCGTCATTTCTCTCCATCTACAAGGCTCTGGCCAAGTCTAGACCTTTGTCACGTCTTGCTGGGAATACTGAAGTAGGCTCTGAGTAGGCTGCAAGGTCAAGGCACAGGCTTTGGCATGAATGGCTGGGGGTCATCCCCCGGCCTCGGCCAGTTCTTCCCGGGCTGTCCTGGGGCAAACCACTTTGCCCCCTGACTTTGGCTTCCTCCTCTGTATAATGGGCACAGTGGGAACCACTAAAGGGGTTTGGGGGGATCCGGAGGGCAGGCAGAGCCATGTGCCCAGCACGATGCCCAGCACACAGCAGGTGCACAACAGCAACGGGGGTGGTCTTCCCAGGAACAGCACTCACCACGGACTGCATGGACCGCACTCACAACATCCTAAGCACTTTAAAATTAAAAAAAAAATTTTTTTTTTTTATTTTTAGAGAGAGTGTGAGTGGGGGAGAAGGGCAGAGGAAGAGAGAGAGAGAATCTTAGGCAGGTTCCATGATCTGTGCAGAGCCTGACGCAGGGCTCGATCCCACGACCCTGAGATCATGACCTGAGTTGAAATCAAGAGCCAGACAGCTGACTGAGCCACCCAGGTGCCCCCTAAGTGCTTTTTAATACGCGTGCATTTAGAACAGGGCCCGGCACGTGGTCAGTACTATATAGGTGTTTATTTAAAATAGCATCGTTTTTGACATATGAGCCCATTTTATGCTATGGACTGAATCGTCTCCCCCACAATCCATATTTTGAAGCCTTAACCCCCGACGTGACTGTATTTAGAGACAGGGCTTCTAAGGAAGTAATAAAGGTTAAGTGAGGTCATAAGACTGGGGCCCTGGGACACTAACCCAATAGGATTAGTGTCTTTACCTTGTAAGAGACATGAGAGAGTTTGAGCACTCTCTCTGTGTGAGCACAGAGGAAGGCCATGTGAGGACACGGCAAGGCAGGAAGAGGGCTCTCAGTAGAAGCCGGCCGTGTAGCCACCCTCCTCTCAGACTGCCAGCCCCCCGGACTCTGAGGGAACAAACGTCCCTTGTCTAAGACAGTAAACCCAGTCTGTCGGATTTCATTATGGCAGCCTCAGTGGAGTGATGTATTTAATCTTTACAAAAATCATGAGACGTGGTAGGTACTCATTACTTTCATGCTTACAGATGGGGAAACTGAGGCCTATAGACTCCGAGAAGACTGAGGGCGTAGGTAATGAAACTGTACAGGCGACCTTGACTCCCCCGCTCTCCCCTCTCCCGGCAAACTCCTATGGGTCCTTCAAAGCCCTGCTCCACGAGGCCTTCCCAGGAACCCCCAGGCAGCATTAGTCATTGGGACTGGTAAGAACAGGAGGGCAGGAGGCCAGGAGGAAATACTTAGGCCTGGAAGAGAAGAGGATGGAGAGCAGGGAAGGCCTGAGGGAGGCCGTCGGGTGAATGAGGGGGAGGGACCCAGGCTCGAGGGTGAGCCTGTGGGTTGGCTGTTGGCAAGGGTGTGAACAGAAAAGTTCTCGGTCCTTCTTCCCACCATAGGTGGCTCTGCCTCGCGGCTTGACCTTCAAGGCCCAGCCCAGCCTCCAGCTTTCTTGAGGTTAACAGACTGGGGCCTCACTGCCCTGGTTTGAGTCCTGCCTCCTCAACTTATTGGCTAAGTAATCTCAGGCAAGTTATTTAATCTCTTGTGCCTCAGTTTCCTTATGGGGATAAAATAGGGATAATCACAGTACCCACCTCATAGAAGGGTCCTGAGGTTTCGTTAAGTCTATGCATGGTACGTAGAGAATGCTTCATGGATATTAGCCAGTAGTCATCTTGAATTACTCCACGGCACGGTGCTCTCTCTTTTCTCGGAATTCCAATGGGCGTATGTAGAAACCACCCAATTTAACGCAACGGTAGTGATAAAAACAATGACCCTTTATTGGACGCTTACAATTAGCCAGACTCTATGCCTGTTTCTTTCTATAGGGTTTCATTTAGACGTCAGAAGTAACCCCATGAGGTATATACTGTTAATATGCCCATTTTACAGATGAGAACACCGAGACCCCTTTAACATGTGTCTCAGGGGCTCCTGGGTGGTTCAGGTGGTTGAGCTTCTGACTCTTGATCTCAGCTCAGGTCATGATCTCATGGTTTGTGAGATCGAGTTCTGCGTCGGGCTCCATGCTAACAGTGCAGAGCCTGCTTGGGATTCTCTCTCTCTCTCTCTCTCTCTCTCTCTCTCCCTCTACCCTCTCTTCTCAAAATAAATAAACTTAAAAAAAAAATGTGTCTGTGGGGCACCTGGGTGGCTCAGTCAGTTAAGCGTCTGACTTCAGCTCAGGTCATGATCTCGCGGTCCGTGAGTTCGAGCCCCGCGTCAGGCTCTGTGCTGACAGCTCAGAGCCTGAAGCCTGCCTCAGATTCTGTGTCTCCCCCTCTCTCTGCCCCTCCCCTGCTCATGCTCTGTCTCTCTCTGTCTCAAAAATAAATAAAAACATTAAAAAAATTTTTTTTTGAAAAAATGTGTCTGAAATTACACAGCTAATACATGGTGAAATGAAGATTTGAACCTGGGACATCTGACCTGGAGCCCACGTGACTTGTTCCAGTCTGTTAGTCATTCACCCAATATTGGGAGATGCCTACTGTGTCCCAGCCACTGTGCTGGGTACCAGGGATATGGAATCAAAAGACCCACAGTCCTGGCCCTTGGGAGACTCACAGGCTGAGGTAGAGAAGCCAGACCTGGAATCAGATGCCTGAGAATCCCCACGATGTGGGAGGGACGGGGCTGAGCCTCACGTCTGCATTCGATCCGTTAGAGGCTATGTTTTATTTAACCATATTCTATCAGTTATTGGGCATATGGTCTGTATAATAATTAAGGCTCCCTCTTCCCAAAGACAAGGCAGGCAGGTTTCTTCAGTGAAAGAGGGATATAAAAAGCACAGCTTTGGCATTATTTTTAGGCTTCCCAGTAAATCTGAAGTTGTCAAATATGAGCACTGCTGGAGCCATGGTTGATCAACTGAGGTTCTTAGAAAGCCCCCGCCCTTCTGGCAATCGCCGCGCCTGTTCTCACCGGCCCAGACAAAGGTAGCTAGCTTCTGTGTGAGACGGGCACACGCCAAGTCAGAGTTCAATGACGCCTGCTGATATGGATATGCACCAAGCCTCTGGGAGTACAGAGGAGGGGACAATTAACTTTGGGGCTTCCAGGAGAAAATATTTGAGTTTTGAAGGCTGTGTAGGAGTTCCCTGTGAAAAGAAGAGGGGAAACAATCCTTAAACGAGGAGGAAAGGGTGCAAAAGGCACCCCAGGTTATTTGGGGACTGGTGGAAATCAAGTGGGTCTGGAGTGTTGGGTTCATGGGGGGTGGTGAGGGTTTCTCGTATAAGCAATGTGGGGGGTTGCTGTGCAACTTTTTAGGGAGCGATATATGGTCAGATTTACAGTTTTGTAAACGTGGCTCTGGTAGCTTAGGGGCAGGTGGGTGGGAAATTGCTGGCAAGACAATCAATTCCCCAACCAGATTGTAAGTCCCTTGGGGACAGTGACAGTCAATGTCTTTCCTTCTGGTATTTTCCATAAAACCTCGCAGGGGTGGGGCACGAGGGTGGTGTTCAACAAATGCCTGCTGTGTGAAATCCATGAATGTCCCAGGATGTGTGTATATGGGTGGATTTTAGTAGCACCCAGTGCCCGTCCCCCCGAACCCCTTTCCGGTGCTGTCCGTGGTACTAACACACACTCTAAGGCTGCAAATCCCAGGGGGCTTCCTGGGGGCAGCTTGGTGTGTGCATGTGTCCGTGCGTGCGTGAATGCATGCGTGTGTGTGTGTGTGCGCGCGTGCGTATGTGTATGTGTAGGATGAGGTAGGGGAGGGGACCCTCAACATCTGTTTCTTGGCATCAAGGCAGGGTCCCAGCTGCCCCAGCCTTAGAAAGGCTTCCCCTGTGTCTGCGTAGTCTGGGAGGTAGATCCTTACTTCATCTGGCCAGGGCTTAGTGCATGGATCCAAGGCAGGAAATAAAGACAGATAAAAAGGATGGGTTTAGAGTTGGGAATGGGTTTGAATACCACGCTGGAGAGTCAAGATCCACAGAAAGAGAGTGACAAGGTCACCTTTGTGGTCCAGAAAAACTGCTCTGGTGATAGCAAGGAGGGTAACTCTGGAATCTTTGGGCCACATGTTAGCACTCAACATCATGCAACACACACGACTTAGGTGAGGGAGGAAATCAGTGAGGGTTAGAGTAACCAGGCAGGCTTTCCTGGAGGAGGTGGGACCTGAGCTGGGCCTGGAAGGATTCACAGAGAGAGCGGGAGGGGAGAGGGGTGTGCCAGGCAGGGGAACTGTAGGAGCACAGGTAGAGAGGTCAGAACGGCTAAGAAGAGGGAAGAGGCACCTGCTTTTCTCTTCTCTGGCCTCCCCGCCTCCTGGCAGGGGCCCTTCTTAGCAGGGAGGCGGCCTGCTCTGGGACTGAACTCAGCGGCATTTCTGGGTGTCTCTGGCTGAGAGAGGGGGCAGGCTCGGTGCGGCCTCGAAAGGTCCTTCCATTGTGTGTGAGGCTCGGCCAGGGCAGCGGAGGCGGGTCCATGGAGCCCTTTGTGTGCAAGTGATCCGCCCAGCACTCCGGCGGCCCCCACAGTCCTCGCTGGCCCTGGCCTCAGAGCCATGTCATAGAGACAGGCTGTTCTGCCTTGGCTGTGGCTCCGATGTCATAGCTGAGGGAGGGGGCGGGGTAAGGGGGTGGACACACGGTGGCCTTCGAGGCCGGCTGAGGGCTAACAAATTGCCTCTTGCCCTTGAGGCTCGTGGGGCTCCGCGAATCACCAATTCATGGCATCCTTTAACTCTGTGATCCGCAGGCCAGTGGATGAAACCTTCCAGCACCTGAGTCTCCCAGAATAATGGAGTCTTTTTAGGATCTTTCACAACAGACCCCGTGGGAATCATAGAATCCCGTAGAATATCAGAATCTTAAAAGCCATAGACTCTTTTCCTACCTTCCTTTCAGGGCTGAGATGAGGGTAAAGTGAACCCTTACATGGAAGCTCATAGAACAATCCTGGGATGTCATGAATGCCCCCGAGTGTCAGCTGTGGTCTTTGTCTTGAGGAAGCTCAGGCCCAGAGAGGTGATGGGATGCGACTGGCCCAGGGACAAGCAGCCAGGGCTGACAACACAGAATTGCAGCGGCCCGGAGGAACCCTGGGGCTGGAGGGGGAGGCTGAAACACGGTGATGCTGAATCCCCCTGCGGCCCAGCCGGCTGGTTCTGGCTCCGAAAGAAGGTCTCTGAGTAAGAGGGTCATTGTTGGGGGGAGGGCGGGAGGCGGGTGCCCAGGACTGCAGGCCTTTGTGCTGGCCCTGGCTCTCAGTGTCAATCCCTGGGGTGATTTAATCTCCCGGGGCCCCAGTTTCTTCCCCTTTAAGGGGAGGGGGAAGGCTCCGAAGTCAGGTAGCGCATGGATCCTGGCTGTGTGTTCCTAGGCAGGTGACATCACTTCTCTGAGCCCATTTCCTCATGAGTGCGATGGGGACAATAGGACCCAGAACTGCCATGGGGACTGAATGAGCTGATATCCTCTGAGGCGGGCGTCACATGCAGGCTCCCCTGCACTCAGGACCCAGTGGTCCCCGCTTGATGGGCTGGTGACTATAACCCCGGGGATGCCTCCCTTTCCTCAGCTGCAAGATGGGCAGGACAGTAAGCCTCCATCATCGTGAGCAATTAGCCGTGGTCAGCGAGGAGACTGGAAAGTGCTGCACAGCTGTGTGTGACTGCGTGTGTGTGTGTGTGTGTGTCCCCAGTGCGTGAGTGTGCGCGCACCTGCGTGCGTGTGAATGTGTATGTCCCCGGTGTGTGTGTGCACCTACGCGTGCGGCCCCCATGCGCGTGCATGTCTGAGTGTGTGAGCGCGTGCCCTCGGTGTGCGTGACGGGGTGGATGAGTGTGTCCGTGACTGCGAGGGTGTGCGCACGCGCACGTGCGGGAGCGAGTGTAGGGATGCCGGTTACCAGCAGAGCCGGCGGCCGGGAGTTGGTCTGTGTGCCCAGAATAGCGGCTTCTCCTGGCGGCCTCCCCGGGGACGGAGCGTAATGAGTGTTTACGGAGCCCCTGCCAGGCGGAGAGGAGAGGCCCGGAGCAGCACTGAGCCAGGCAGCGGCTGGGAGCCCAGTGTTATCATATTAACGAGCATCAGGGTGATGATTACCATTAACAAGATTATTCGCCAGGCGGCCTCCCCCTCCCCAGGCTGTGTCTACAGCAGGGGGAGCTGGGAGGCATCTCTGCCCCGTCCCTCCCGCCCCTGTCTTGGGGGATGAAGAGAGGGTTCCCCGGTACCAAGCCCGCCACACCCTTGTCTCAGTGAAGCTCTCCGGGCCCCCCGAGGTCCGGCGGTGTCGGCACCCCACTTCACAGACGAGAAAACTGAGGCTCAGCGAGGGGAACTGGGACGCCCTCTCAGGCCGGTCTGAGCCCAGAGCCGGTGTATTTTCATCGCCCCTCTGCGCTCTCTGTGGGCACTTAGAACGGAGGAGCCCTGGGGTGGCGGCGTGCGCGGATTAACCCCTTAATCTTCACTATGACCCCATAAGGAAGGCACTGCTGTTATCCCGTCTGCAGGGGGGAAACTGAGGCACAGAGCACTTGAAGTAACGTGCCGTCCATGTCACAATGTCTTCTGCCTCCAGTGGGCCCCTCTCGTCCCAGGGGTCAGGATGAAGGTGTGGTTCCCAAACCTTTTGTTGTTCTTTCTGTAGCCCACCCGGCCGAGGGCTCTGTGAGTGGGGGCTTGTGGGTAGTTTTCTCCAGGCCCCTCATCGCCACAGGCCCCTCGGTCAGGCTTACCCCTGGGCACAGGCTCTTCATGCCACATGCCATACAGAGCGGAGGCCGCGACCCCCCCCCCCCCCCAATGCACCAACATTGTCCCCACCCTCCTTGGGACCAAAACGTCAGTGCCTTTAGACACAGTCCCCGGGGTTCAGGTTTACGCATCTGATGGCACTGGCCAGCTACTGGGGGGGGGGGGGGGGGGGGGGAACGGCACCGACGGTGGCGGGGTCCCCAGAGATGTCTCGCCTGCCTGATCAGCTCAGTCACATTCAGGGCCCGCCGTCGTTCAGTCAATGGTCATGCCCCAGCTGAGAATTTCCGATTTCGACAGTTCCCTTGCTCAGTCGGGCCCTCACTCCGTGCTCCCCGCTGCCCAGCCGGTTGCAGGTTTGGTGTGGGGACACAGAATGGAGTCAGTTGTGGTCCCCGCCCTGGACTTGCTCCCGGCCTGGGGCGGGAGACGGACGCCCCCAAACAGCACCGTGTCAACAGTGGGCACGGAGACGCTTCATCTGGGGCCGGAGCGGCGCTGGTCCGGGAAGGCTTCTCGGAGCTGGAGGCAGAAAAGGGGAGGCGGGCGAAGGCAGAGCATGCGCAAAAGTGCACATCCCCAGGACGAGGCTGGCGGAGAAGGGCCCTGAATGCCAGGCTGCGGCGGAGAGCGTGGCCGACCCCCGATATCCACTCTCCCTCCCACAGTACCCACACGGCGGCTTGGAATACAGACTACATTTCCCAGCCTCCCTTCTGTCTGGGGGTCATGTGACTAATGTGGCCAATAGGGTGCGAGCAAAAGTATAGCGGGTTCAGGGAGGTTCCTGTAAAGGGCGGTGGTGTGCCCTCTCCTCTACCTGCTCCCCTATTCCATTGGCCGGAAGGCGATCGTGGAAAACAGCCCAGGAATGATGGAACAAGACAGAAGGAATGTGTGCGCCTGATGCCGAGAGGCGCCAGCCCCTGGATGCTTTTATGTGTGAATTCTTCTATGAGGGTCAGATAAACTTCTCTCTTGTTTAGTGTTCTTCGGTGTCCGAGAGGCTAAACCCCTAACCTAGCTGATAGGCAGGCTAACGGCTGTCACCCCTGAGGGCACAGACAGTGGCCAGAGTTCTGTCGGATGGGGAGTGACATTGTCAGATTTGCATTTTGGGGAGATCTGGCTGCAGAGTGCATGGTGGGTTGGAGGGGAGAGAGAGAGACGGGAGGCCTGAAGACCAGAGAGGGTGTTGATGCCTTAGAAGAGGGCAGAGATACCCAGGCCTGACCAGGGGCAGGTCTGCTCTATGGGCCCTGCTAACAGGGAGGGCCGGGTTGCTCACCCGGGGCCTGGAACGTCAGTCCTGCAAGATCTGGCCATGGGAGTCCCAGGGCAGCCCCCTCTGGGGAGGGTCAGCAATGCAAGGCTGAGGGTGGGAGGCAGGGGGCTTGGGATGATGGATTTGGGGAGGAGGGGGAGGTGGGTGGGGCCATGTCTACGGTGGAGGGGCCTGGGTGGGAGATGGCAACAGGGGGTGAGGACAGATGACAGAAAGGAAGAGAAGGGCAGCTGGGCTATTTGGGCTCCTCTCCCTGCAGGGAGCAGACACCCAGTCAGAACCCAGAATAAGGGGCTTTGTTGGCTGTGATCGCTGAGCAGGACGCTCTTGGATCAGACTCTGACAAACTGGTGGGGGCTGTCCTTCTCTCCACTCTGCCTGGCCCTGCTGGGCTCATTCTTTTCCATTCCAGATAGCTTTCCTCCACACGGGGAGCAGCAGGTAGACACGGCCACAGGTAGCTGGGAGTCACAGCCTTTTAGGCTGTGAGGCAGGAAGGAGACTGAGAGCATCTCCTTTCCAGCGGTCACACAAAAATCCCAGGGAAGGAGACTGATTGGCTGGGCCAGGGTCACCTGACCATCTATGGCCAATCACTGGCCAGGAGATGTGGTGCTTGATGGCCAGGTCTGGGTCTTTCATGTAGCCTGGAGCCAAGGGGCTGGGTCCTTGGGATTGTGGCCCCCACATGGAGTAAAGAAGAGGAAACTCCCCTAAGGAGGAAAGCGTTTTTCTGTTACCTGGAGGCCAGGGACACGATCTGTGGGTGGACAGTGATAGCCCCAGACATGGGGGGTCGGGGGGGCGGGGAAGGAGACCTCTGGGAGGAGGTAGGACAATGACTGGTGGCAGGGGACGGGGGAGGCCTAGCCGGAGGAGAGGCTGATGGACGTTTGAAGTAAGATCTTCCTGCGCCTCTCACCCAGCAATGAGTACACCCCAAATGCACCGCCAAGCCCCCCTTCCAGCTTCTGGACTCCCGGTGTCTTATTTAATTGTTAGGAAAGAGCACAGCACACCGGTTCCTCTGAGAATGGATGGACTGAGGGATGCCAGGCTACTCTTTCCAAAGCTCGCTCTGTCACTTCCTCCGAGAAGCTCTCCTTGACTGCACCCCAGTCTACAGAGCTGGGCCTTCTCTCCTCCGGGCCCCGTGCTCTCCCCGCCCGGCTTACCCTGTGCTTCGGGGAGGGACCCACAGGGTCCCCTTAGCCGTGAGCCTTTTGAAGGCCCGTCTCTGTCCTCTCTGCGTTAGCACTCTCCCCTAGGCTTTGGTCCGGCCAGCCCTTGGGTGTCCGAATGTGACTTTGTATTTGTCCCTGGGTGAAGAAATGTTTGTGTGTGTCTGTGGTTATGGGTGTGTGCCCATGCGTATACATACATTTATGTGTGTATAAGACTGTGGGCGTGGGGGCGCCTGGGTGGCGCAGTTGGTTAGGCGTCTGACTTCAGCCAGGTCACGATCTCGCGGTCCGTGAGTTCGAGCCCCGCGTCAGGCTCTGGGCTGATGGCTCGGAGCCTGGAGCCTGTTTCCGATTCTGTGTCTCCCTCTCTCTCTGCCCCTCCCCCGTTCATGCTCTGTCTCTCTCTGTCCCAAAAATAAATAAAAAAGGTTGAAAAAAAAATTAAAAAAAAAAAAAAAGACTGTGGGCGTGTAGTGGGTCTGTGTAGAGGTTTTGTGTGTCTGCCTCAGTGCATTTGGGATGGTCTCGGGGCACTACTCCCCTCTGGGGCTTGGTAACCTTGAGATATACACACACAGACACATGCACACAGACCCACACAGAGGTTCAGATACATACAGACATAGACATGCAGTTACACACACACACACACACACACACACACGCATACACACACCTATCTGGAGCCCTCCCGTGACCCTGCCGCCCAGGGCTGGCTCTGCATGGGGCTACCCTCCGGAAGGAAGGCTGGGAGCCCATGGCCCCGGGGGCAGGCTGGCTGGAATGGATTCCAGGGGCTTCCCCTCCCCAGATGGGAGTGTTTTCTTATGCCCAAGCAGTGGCTGAGAGCCAGCCCCACCCAGCGACTTCCATTCCCAGCCATGTGGCCACACCTCTGCCGGCGGGACAGCAGGTGGCCCGTGCAAAGTCAATAGTTCTGGAAAACACAAAGGTAATGGGGCCTCGGAAGAGGGATTCCCGCCCAGCTGTCTCGGGCACCACTCACCTCAGACTCCAGTTAGAGCATCTGCGAACCACCGTGAGAGCTATTTATGTCATTGTACATGCAGAGGCAGGGCCCTGAGTCAGGTGCTGTGGGGTACACTCAGGGGTGGGGAAGGAAAGGGGACCGGTCCATCATTTGTCAGGTGGATCCTGATGTCCCCTAAAAGGTGCATTCGCTCTGAATCCCTGGTTCTTAGCACAGCGGCTGGCACATAGTAGGTACTCAATAAGTGTATGTGGCACAAATTAATGAAGGAGGCTATTATTAAACTGATGTCAGAGAGGCCGTTTGCTTAAGGTCGCACAGCAACCATGTGGCAGAGATAGGATTTGAACCTAGGAACTGTCAGAGTCTCCAGCCCCAGCTTGTCCCACTGTCCCTCCAGGTCTGCTCAAACTGACCCAGGGAGCCTGTGAGCTCATTGGCTGGAATGCACATCTTTATTACTTATCTAAAGTCTCAGTTTGCGCATCTGTGTAATGGGTTTGATGAGAGAGTATCAGGTATGAAGTCACAGAGCTAGTTTATAAGAAGTGTAACTTTCTTTTTTGTCACTGACTTCTTTCTACTGAGGGTAGCAGGACAGGAACCTCAGTCATTTGGGGACCCCCTAACTGGGAATGTGTCCAGGTTGGGGAGAAAGGGCAGGCCCGGTGCCAGGAACTGGGGCTGAGGGCCTGCCCTCTGGGCTGTGGCTACCCCACACTGGCTCCGTTGAGATGCCCTCCTGCCTGAGTGGCCTTCGAGGTCAGCCCTCGGATGTCACAGATCCCGAGCTGTCCAGCGCTGGGGCTCCCTCGGCCCCTCCCGGGTGCACGGGGATTGTTCTGGACCTAGGTGTGTGTTCCCAGCCCAGCTCCCGCACTTGGCAGGTAAGTCTCAGCAACCTCAGTTTTCTGATCTATGAAATGCGGATAATAACCATACTCGCCTCTTCGGGTTGCTTGTCAGAGCAAACAGATTAATCCACACTGAAGGCTTAAAACAGCACCTGGTGCATTGGAACTGCTCAGTAGGTGTGCTTTTATCCATTGCTATTACCTGCCCTGTTCTGGAAGCTTGGTTCAGGCCAGGGGTGGGGGCAGGACTCCCTTGTCTTACAGCTTTGTCTCGGGTCACTTCCATGCCTATCCCCTCCTCTCTCTCTCTCTCTCTCTCTCTTTTTTTGGTAATATTTATTTATTTTGGGGAGAGCGCAAGCAGGGGAGGGGCAGAGAGAGGGGGACAGAGGATCCAAAGCGGGCTGACAGCAGCGAACCCGATGTGGGGCTCGAACTCATGCGCTGCGAGATCGCGACCTGAGCTGAAGTCAGACGCTCAACCGACTGAGCCACCCAGGCACCCCTACCCCCTCCTCTTGAGGGTCACATCCTAGGTCCTCGGGCCACCAGAGGGTCAAGCTCTAGGCTCTTTCGGGGTCCGGGGGGCCCCAAAGGACAGTCTGGTGCTAAGGGCCGTGGATGTTTCCAGAAGACTCAGGTCCCAATTCCTGCCTTAATTCTCACCAGCCTTGTGACTGTGGGCAAGTGACTTTGCCTACCTATGCCACAGCTTTCTTATCTGGAAAATGGGCGGGCACGAGACTCCTCGGGCCGGGGCCAGCAGAGCTGTGGACACAAAGGGCCATTGTTGCGAGCGCCTCCCTCAAGCACACGCTGACCGGGGAGATGACGCAGGGAAGGTTGCCCCAGCGACGGTTTTGGACTACAGCAGTCCCGGATTCCCCCTGGGAAACAGGAAGTCCATGCTGCCCAGGTCACCGCCCCGGCCACAGGAAACCAGCTGACCCCTTCCTCTCCAACACCCCCGCCCCCCACCTCGCCTGCCCTCAAGCCCAGGAAGAGAGCTGCGGTCCTGTCAACAGCCCGGCCCGGCTTCTGAGAGCAACTCTCAGAGCCACTAGGGCCCCAAACAGCATCTGGCCTCTCATTTCATGAGATGAGTGGCTGAGGCTCAGAGAGGGAAAGGGGCCTGCTCTAGGTCACACAGCACCCAGGGCTAAGCAGGGGCAGAACTCCTGGGAGCTCAGCAGCAGCCGCGTCAGCGTTACATAATGAGTGTTTTCTCTGGCTTCCTGTCGGATCACCACCTACACAGAACTCGTTCGGTCCTCACAAACCTATGAACTAGATGCCACGATTCGTATTTTATAGCGCACCCGAGAAGCAGAGCTGTCACATATCCTGCCCCAGGTCACACAGCCAGGAGGTAGTGGAGGCAGGATTTACACCCAAGCAATCAGAGCTGGAGATGGCCCGATAGCATCTGGGCCCAATTCTCCCAGTTTTGAAGCGGGGACACTGAGGCCTGGGGCGGAGAGGGAGTGTGTCCCAAAGCACGCATGTTAATGGCAGGCTGGGACTGGCTGACACCTTTATAGTTGCCCACCACCCTCTTCAGCATCTTCACTCATGGGACCCAGGCTTTCTTCACGGTGGCGACGGGCCCAGATTAAAAAAAACCAAAACTATTTTTCCCATTCTCCCTGGTGCGTTGGGATGCTGCGTGACCCATTCTGGCCCATGAAATATAAGCAGATTCACGGGGTGAGGCTTCCAGCAGAGTCTTTAAAGGGAGGTCACCCAACTGGTATGGGCTTCTAGCTCTTTGCCAGTCCCTCTCTTCCTGCTCAGAGCACAGACAGGATGCCGGAGTGGAAGCAGCCATTTTGTGATCATGAGGGTCCGGTCTTCTTGGTAGGGGAGGAGGACAATCCCTCTGTGATTGAAGCCCCAGCCCAGTGTTTTGTTTTGTTTTGCTTTTTGATCCTGTTCCTCGCAGCTCAGCGTAGTCCTGACTTGTGTCTAGAGGTGAAAGGACGCTGAAGAAACATCCAGTTCAGTGATGTTCAAGTTTTGTGTTGCATCTAGGCTCCGGGACACCTGCAAAACCAGTGGGAGGCAGGAAAACTGGAGGGACCCTGTGGAGAAAAGCCGTGGCTTTGTTTTGTTTTTTGCCTTTGCTTCTTTTCCCACTTCCGTTCTTGCTGGGACCTGCACGCCTGCCTTACACACACCTTAATGCCTGTCTTCCTCGTAAAGGTCAAGGAGTTAATGATTCCTTTGGAGACTTCCAGCACCACAGATAATCTAAGGGGTGACCGGGCAGGGTCGTCCTAAACATTCTCCAAGACCACTGACTCCAGACACCCTGGCGCCAAGACCCTGGGCTTCAGGGCGTCAGTGAAGGACACTCGGACCCCGGCCCTTGATCGGCCCACTTTCTGGATGCCCCACAGGACACGTGCACCAGACCACAATCGTCAATAAAAACCCCAGACGCCAAGCAAAGACGAAGCTCTCTTCTCTCCTTTCTGAGTCTCCTGGACACTCAGTCCACCTGTATCTACTCTCTCTCTCTCTCTCTCTCTCTCTCCAGGAAACTCTGCTTTTGCCTCCTGCTGGCTCACATTTGATGTTCATCCTGTGCGAAGCCGACGGCCCTCTTGGCTGGTCCTGTGGGACCCCCTCCGGGTCTCTGGACCTGACCTGCTAGCATCAATTGAGTGTATGTGTGTGTGTGTGTGTATTTATGTATATTTATACATACATAACCCTCAAATTTCCAGGCCCTGTGGGAGGAGGACCCCCTCTCCCTGCTTAAAAGAGAACAGCTGTTTTTCCATTGCTAAAATGGTGTAAAAGCCACCGTTTCATCACATTCTATGTAAAGGTGGGGAAACTGAGGCTCAGTGACAAGGTGGTGGCTTCACCTTGAGGATAAAGAGGCCCCACAGTGCCTTGCGCGGAGGAGGAGGAGGCCGGCAGCCAGAGAGGGACTCCGCCACGGGTAGCAAGCAGCCCAGAGCGCAGGTGCGGGCAGGGGGAGCCGGGCCCAGGTAGGGGGACGCACGGGGACTGGACAGGGTCAGAAGGCCGAGCATCGCTGTGACCCAGGGTGGTTCCAGTGTGATGTGGGAGGACAGGTCCCAGCCGGTGCGTCTGAACCCTGGGCCGGGGGTGGGGGTGTCTTGGTGAGCGGGGCAGGCTGAAAAGGGCTGAGGCATAGGGTGCCCAAGAGAGGAAAGTCCCAGCACCCTTTGCCTCACGGAGCCGGTGGTGGGAAGTGCCTTTGCCCTGCTGGGGCCCTGCTGTGCGGCCTGAGGCAAGCCTTGGCCCCTCTCTGGGTCTCTCTGTGGGTGGGGGAAGCTCTCCCCAGGGCTCTTTTCGCTCTGACACCCGGGAAATCTGGTGTAACAGGAATGATACCGGTTTTGAATGTACCGGTGTGTTTCTTAACTGCTTTCATGTGACTTTCTTCCTTTTCAGCCAGAGGCGTCCAGGGTTTTAGGAATGGGATTGAGGATCGCGAGCACAAAAGAGGAGAATTGATGTTCGGCTTCTGACTGAATAGGATCCTGCAGTCTTCAGCCAGATAATGGTCTTGAAAGCCGGGCTTTGTTGAGAGAGGGGAAGGCTTTGTAAGTCCCTAAAGTCCTCTTTGCATATCAAGAGCCCAGCCTGGCTGTCTGGGAGATCACAGGAGGAGCGCAGGGAGATGGAAGGAGAGGAAGAGGGAAATTCTGGCCAGACAGGCAGAGGACGGGGAGGCTCAGCCACCTGGGGGAGGGGGGGGGGGGGGGGCAAAGCAGGGATTCTGGCCAGCAGGGACCAGGAGGAGGACATGGCCTGGGGCCCAAGGAGACACCCAGGGGCCCGCCCTCCTGGGCATCAGCTTCTGGTGGGGATGAGACCACAGATCCCCCAAACCCTACACGGGGTCCTAGGGCATCAGTGCCGATGGCCCAACTCTGCCACTTATGCAACGTGGGGAAGGAGGTAGGATGTGGGCGTGGGAACAGGACGCTGGCAGGAGGGGTGTCTGACCTTGCTGAGGCCCACCACCTGCCTGCGTCACCAGGAGGTCTAGAATTCCAGCCTGCCCCCTGAGGATCAAGAGAGCGTAGGACGCTCTCTTGTAGGACGAGGTGCTTTGAACGGATTGCCCGTGTGTGGACTGGGCGGGCCACGCACACACGGGAGACCTCACCCCACTGCTTCCAGGAAGCTCGGTCGGATTCTCCCCACCCACTACCTCTAGCCCCTGTCGCCTTATTTGGAAGGAGAAGTGGGAAGGGGGGAAACCTTGAAACATTGAGCGTTCACCCCAAGGCAACAGAGTTAACCCCAAAGAGACCATGTTCAACTGAAGAGGGACAGACTCGGATCTCACTGGTAATGAATTTGCCAATTAAGAGCCCTCCACCCCGCCTCTACCATCAGTGGGATGAGTAGGTGAGCGTGAGATGAGATCATTTGTGAGAGCTAGAAGGAAGCTATATTTACTTTTCCTTTGTGCATCTGAACAATAGCGTGCGGTTTTGAGCTGCCGATCCCGAGGGAAAGGCCTCATGTTTGTCCTTCCGTCTCTTTGGTCAGGTTTTCCTTGGCCAGTTTTTGCAGATGGAGGCTGGCGGGGAGGGGAAGGGGTGGGGGTGGGGGTGGGTAGATGGCTACACAGGTGCTACCTGCCCCGTCTTTTAGGAATCGTTGCCACACGTGTTGCCTTACTTGATAGTCTTAAGGATGATCGTCCCTCTCTGGGGCAACTGAAGCTCAGAGAGGTTAAGCAGTTTGTCCGGGGTCACAAAGCAAACTGGCAACGGAGCTGGGATTTGAACTTGGATCTTCAGATTCCTGAAGTCACGTGCTTCTCACTCGCACAGGTGCTGTGGAGATCACCACCGCCACGTGATTGATGACGGTGATTACAAGGCCCTGATCTACTTGGGGGACCCTCCCGGCATGTGACAGGAGACATCCACAGCGATTAGTCGGGGGCCTCACAGGAGCTGCTTGCTGGCTCCCAGGCGTGTCACGGCAGTGGGTTCTGAGCCATCACTCTTCCTACGGTGGATGAGGAGGCCCAGATGCGCCTGGCAAAATGATGTACAAGAAAGACTCATGCGTCTTGCTCCAATTAAGATGTTGGAAGAGAAGAGAGTCTAATTGTCCCACAATTACCTTTATTTATCAAACTCAGAATGAAGTGTGATTATGAAGTGTCTCAGGAGAAGAGTGCAGAGTTGGGGATGGTCCAGGCCCTGCCTGGCGTCCCAGCCGCTGCGGGGGAGGAAGGACAGCCACGGCGGCACCTGCGGACGGCCTCCCTATGGAGGAAGCCAGGTAGATGAGCAAGGTGAGTTCTGGCTCCCGCTGTGCCACCGGATTGCAGGGGACTTTGTCCCTTCCCCCAGCATCTGGGACAGACCTCCAGCAGATTTTCCATAAACGTTTGTTGAATCTGTGGGTGACAGGTAAGGCGACTTAGGCTCATGAGGGTTCAGTAATTTACCCGAGGACACACAGTCAATAATTCTCAGAGCCACAAATCAGTGTGTTTGACCGAGTGGAGTTCAAGTGCTTTGAAACACAGGACCAAGGATAAGCTGAAGACATTGGTTTATCATTGCACGGTCACACACCCACAATAGACCGAGGACCACTTGGATGCATCAGAATAAACGTTCAGAAAGAAAAGAATGAACGAACTGATTATATGCCAGGCTCTGTTTTATGCACCAGTGCTGCAGGTATCTGTGAAACACCATCTCTAATTTCAAGAAACAGTTTAGTGGGGAGACAGAGCTGGCAAGGCAGTGTGACATGTGCGGTAAATGCAGAATGTCCGGGTCCCGCAGGTGGTTGGACCAGGGTGGGGCCAGGAAGAATTTCCTGGAGTGCTTGACATTTGGGAGCAGTCTCAAAGGATGAGGGAGGGATGGGATAGATAAGCCAAGGAGAAAAGCCTGTGCAAAGGCCCTGGGGGTGAAAAGGTTGACCCTGCCGGGCTGACCTGTCTGTGTGCAGGTGGGCACCGGAAGCTGTGGGATGGGAAGTGGTGACCCTGGGCTGGCCCCGGCCCTGCCTGCTGGGCCAGCCATCCACTCTGAACTTGCAGACTCCGGAGGCCCCTGGCCGCTGCCACACCCTGCCAGCTCCCGTGGCACGAGAGAGGAGGAGGAAGCAATCTTAGTTTGCTCAGTTTCCTGTGGTCCTTCCGTAATCCCTGTGCTGGCTCCAAGGAGCAATGGCTCAAGATAGCTTTCCACAGCAGGATGGATGGCGGGCCACAGACAGGCTTTTCCGACCTGGGGCTCCTTTTGTATCCGTGTGTTGGCTGCTGCCTGGCCTCAGCCCGTGCATGCCCAGCTGTGGCCGAGCGGGCAAGAACCAAGGAGGGCTGGCATTTGTAGAGGACGGACTAGGAGCCACACACAGTCCTGGGGGCTTTCACACATGGTCTTCTCACCGACTCCTCATTGCAGCCTAGAGGTGGCGCTGTTATCCCCATTTTGTAGATGAGAAGGCAAATGCTCAGGGGGGTTAGGAAGCGGGGCCAACATTTAGACCAAGATTGTCTTGGTCCACTGTGTCAGGACCAGCCAAGCAACTAAAGGCAAATGTTGGTCCTACCGGTAGGTCCAGGGTGTGTGAAATAGGGAGTGGGCATGAGGGCCTGGGGGAAAGTGCTGGAAAAGTTCAGTTCTCCTCAGCTAATTCTGACTTTGAGTGCCTTGAGTGGCCCTTCATAGGAAGACAATAACACTGCTGATGGTCCTTTATATTTTAATATACGGTATATCCATACATGCACTCATCCAACTCTCCATATCCATGTCCATCCATCCATCCACCCATCCTCCCATCCATCCATCCATCCATCCATCTACTCATCCATCTATTCATCCACCCATTCTCCCATCCATCCATCTATCCATTCATTCATCCATCCATCCATCCATCCATCCACTCATCCATCCATCCATCCACCCATTCATCCATCCATCCATCCACCCATTCTCCCATCCAACCATCCAGCCATTCATCCATC
>NW_026057585.1:81886975-82009956 GCF_023721935.1 Panthera uncia
CCATTCTTCCATCCATCCATCCATCCATCTACCCATTCTCCCATCCACCTATCCACCCATACATACATACACCCATCCATCCATCTACCCATTGTCCCATCCATCCACCCACCGATCCATCTACTCATCCATCCATCCATGCATCCTTCCACCCCCCCCACCCCCTACTACACACACATTGGTTAATTTAGTGTTTTAATGAGGAACTGTGAGAACCCAGGGTCTTTCTATATTTTTGCTCTGTGGTCCTCAGAACATCAGGCTTTTGTCCCCATCTTTGCTCCTCATGGCCGCAGGATCTCTGAGCGTCTCTCCTCACACATCAGTGTTCAGAAGCCAGAAGAGAGAACATCCCCTCTCTGTGTTTCTTTAATGAGGAAAACTTTCCTGAGGGATCCCCGGGAGACTTCCTCTCATGTCTCCTGGGTCAGAATTGCATCACATGGCTCTTCCAAAACAGCTCTCTGGCAAGGTGAAAGGTATCCCCACGATGGCCGTAAACTAAACAAGATATGTCACTGGCGGGCGGGGAGGGGCTCAGATCTCCTTGTATAGGCTGCCAGAGACTCTAGGGGAATTGGGATTCATTTAGCAAGGAGGAAGGAAGGGGAAGAGGGAGGTAGCTGATGAGTAGGCAAATGTGTCAGCCACTCCATCCATCTTCTCATTCGCTCATCATCTGCACAGCGATTCATCCATATATCCCCCATTTATCCATCCATGCGTCCATTCATCTATCAAACGTTTATTGATGCCCACTGAGAGCCAGGCCCTCTGCTCCTCATCTGGTGGGAACTCACAAGAAAAAGATCTCGTTAGGGAGAAATATGGAGTTTCCCATCACACCTCTGATAACTGCTTTATTTAAGTCCCAGTAAGAATCATATCTGGAGATCGTGCTGTGCATTGCAGTTTGCGAAGACCTCCCAGGACCACTCCTTCATTCCACACACGTTTATTAAGCATCTGCCACAGCCAGGCACAGCTTTTTAGTTTTACAAAGTGCTTTTTCCTGCATTTGTCAGGGAGAGCGCTCCAAAGTCAGAGACCAAATGTATTTTGGAGGCAGGAATGAAGCGTCCCTCAGGCCTTCTTCAGAGCCAAGGGCGGGGAGTCTCCTGGGGTCAGGGTTGTTGACGGGGTGGGCTTCCCCTGGGGTGAGGGAGAAAGTGTTTTCCAGAGACAGGTCAGGGCCTTTCTAGAACTAAACAGACAGCATTTTTTAGGGCTGGAAGTCAGCGTTGTTCAGGGCTAGGGTGGGGTTTCTGCGTCCACAGGTTATGTCTTCTGGGTGTCACCTTGTCCCAGGGTATCTTCTGGGCCAGGTATGATGGAATCGTACTTTCCAGTACAAAGTGGGCATCTCTCCTAGCCCCAAGGGGAGGTGCAGATCTTCCCTCTGAGAAGCCAGGCAGTGTCCCCCAGCCCTCTAGGGGCGGTGGGGTTGGTAAATGTAACTTGGCCTTTGACACGAATGCCTCCGTTTTGGTCAGGCCCACTTGCCTCCTCACCCTTCACCTCCCAGGACACTCAGAGCCTGTAACCGGTCTGTGCAACATCTCAGGATCTCCATATCTACCTGATATCCCACCGACCCTCATCATCCCACGGTCTACCTCCTGGGTCCCTCTCTACTCAGACCCAGGGATGCAGGGCAGTGTCGCTGTAAGAACAATTACTTCCACTCATGTGTCAGCTAGAAAATGGGCCTTGCCTCCCAGGTGATCAAATTCTAGGCCTTCCAGATGAGAAGAAATACCTTGAATTATGTATGTATACTTAAGGGCATTAGGATAATGGCAGGACACATGAGGACATGAGGAATGTCCGTTTTTCAGAACATTCTTGCCTTCCGTGTCCTCTCAACCGTGTCCACTCTTGGTTGAGAGTGGGGACAGGGGTTAGCGACATGTGTGGCTTAGAATCCCCCATGCCCAGAGACCAGGGGCCCTTCAGACGCTGGAGCTATGATTACGCCAGATCCAGAGTCTTCCCCACTCAGAGGCTCAGAGCCCACGACCTTCGAAGGTATTAGGTCTCCATTCTTGGGGGCTTAAATGGCAGGGTGATGGAGCCAGCTCGTAGTGGCGATTGTATGAGGTGACTCAACACATCTCCTCCCAGATCTGCTTTCAGTGACGTCACGTTGATAACTTGAACTCAGCCACGGTGGGGGTGTTCCAACCACCATGGAAATCGGCAAACACTACCCGTCAGCGGCGCCCCTCCCCCATTGAGGGCCTGTTGTTAAAATTCACCAGCACCCCACTCAGAGACCTCCAGACTGAGAGCAGAAAGTCCTCCAGGTTTAGGGGCGGACTTTCTGGATCTTGTGATGAAACTATTTTCTAGATTTTTGGATATTGTATTTTCTGGAGCCCCGCGCAGTACAGATCATAGTCACGAAGGGGGGTATTTCCTGGAGCTTAGGATGGAGTGTTTTCCAGAGCTAACAACATAGAGTGATCGCTACGGGCAGAACAAATGTTTTCCAGGGTGTGCAGTGAGGTGTTCCCCTGTGCTCAAGGAGTGTTTTCCAGATCCAGGGATGGAGTTTTTCCCAGAGCCGTGGACGGAAGTTTTCCCACTCCTAAGTACGGAATTTTCCAGAGCTGGAGATTGAGAGTTTTCTTGAGAAATCGAAAAGCAAGTTCTCTGGGTTAACCCTGCTGATGTAAAGGACCTCAGAGCCTGTCCTGGGTGTGAGGCCCCCTGCGTGGTATCTCGGAGGTAGCAGCCTTCTACCAAATGTAAGATACAATGTAGGCAGTGAGGAGAAACGTATACTGGCCTGTCCGGGGGGCCGACGGTCCTTAATGGGGTGTCCTGGCAGACCTCCTTCCTCTTCTGACCCTCGTTTCCACACCACAAAATCAAGGATGGAAAGAGATGACGCCAGCTAATATCCACACCAGCTCCGACGTGCACTAGCACTCTAGGACCTGAACCCTGGCCTTCAGAAGCTGCCCCAAAGTCTGTCCTTTGAGCAGGGAGAGCGGAGTCATGTCTCAGTGTATGCAATGACATCCGTCAGCATCCTGTTGGAGGGTTGGGTGAGGTCCCGATGGTGCAAATGCAGTGACTCAGCCAAGGACCCAGGAGTGGAGGTCCCCTTGTGGCTAATCAGTCCTCCTTCTCAAGACTTCTCGGCCACCTATACGTGCAAAGATGAACAGCAAATGGGAAACCAAAGCATTCCCGTGCCAAGAGCGAAGGGAAATCTGCCTTCTGTCCCCAAGAAGGGCTCCCTGCCCAGAAGGGAAGGACAGCATTTCTCATCACGTGAGCCGAATCTGTTCCTGAAGATGTATTGCAAAGCGAGACTTTGGAGACCATACGGCCTTCCTGGCCCATCACACTCCCAGCCAGTGAGCACAAATGTCTCAGAAACCCTGTTGGACACGAATACGACAACGTTTCAAGGAGGTCTGCCCCAAATAAAGCCTTTTAAATTGAAATCAATAAAAAAAAAAAAAAAACAACTATTGTTTTTTTAAATTATTATTCTGATTTTAAAATCACCCGATTCTTTAGCCCTGTATGGATGAGCCGTGGGCAGGTTGGTGTACCGGGGTACATAGAGGGGAGGGTGTGAACGGGGTGTTCTTTTTGCATCACAATGGGCACGTGCTGTATTGTAAATAACCAGCAGATGGGCGGGTGAAAGACGCTAGAGCCGGCTGCTCTGGACCCGGGCTGGGAGTGCCCTCAGGTGTCTGGCAGAAGCAAGGAAAACGTAGGGAAAATAATCAAGCCAAACCCCCGGATCCCTGTGGGAGAACCGCCGAGAATCACCTGCTGCACGTACTACCTTCTGCCACATGTGCCTGCGTGCAGCGTGAGTGCTTCCGGCAGTGACGATCCCGCACGTGTTAATTACCGCACATCTTTGTTTCCTGTGCTCGGGACCTCAATTTTTCTTTTCTTTTCTTTTTTTAGTAAGCCATTCAGATGTGAGAATTCAGCTAGTAAGGGATAAAGTTACAATTGCTTAATTTCAGTCAATATTTAATTTATTAAAGCTACAGATTTTAGAAGCTAACTTTCGCTGTTGTTTCCAGCTTATGGATCTTGATATTTTATTCATGAACTTAGTAATTTTCATGTAAAAGTAAGATCACATTTACTTGTTTATTGATCCAGATTCAATTAACTCATACATTTGAAAGATTAAATTCCCACAAACTTTTAGCACCGTTTACACGTTGAATTAAGCAAATTCCTTTAGATATCTCAAACTACAATTACACATTCAATTTATCTGATTTAAACCCTTCAAACACCTGACAAGGGAGATTTACAAATCTGATGAACAAATTATTCCCAAGCACTTAAATAACTTTTGTAAATCAAATCCGACATAAAATTAGTTGCTCAGATTTTGTGTCAAACATAAAAAACAAGGAGAACATGCATAAGACAAAACAATGATTATAAAATTTCTTACTACAAATGTAAACACAATTTATATAAAATGTTCAGTATTATGATTTATTTCTTTATTGTCTTTTCATGTTAAAAGAAATATGTGTGCGTCAACCTATACATTTTTCACCCTTGTCAAGGTGAACTACATTTCTGTCTTGCATTAAAAATTGGGCTACTTGGGGGCTGCCTGACTCTTGATTTTGGCTCAGGTCATGATCTTACGGTTCGTGGGATCGAGCCCCAGGTCGGGCTCTGTGCTGAAGGTGCGAAGCCTGCTTGGGATTCTCTCTCTCCCTCTCTCTCTCTACTCCTCCCCTGCTCATGCCCTCTCTCTCTGTCTCTCTCAAAATAAACAAAAACCACCTAGGTTACTTGGGAGAAGGCTCAGGTCCATGACATCGGAGGAGAGACTTTGGCTGAACCCTGGACAAGGCCATCAGACACCAAAGATGCTCCAGACCACCCGAAACCCAATCATGAGTGGACTTTCCAGACATCTGATGGGTTGGCCTCCCTCTTGAGGTAGGGTTCTGTTGGCCATGTCATCAGCACTTTCTAAACTCTTGTCCTTTGGCTAGAACTTAACCAGTAGAGTATATGTTTCAATTTTTGGCCTCTTAGGTTTTTCCTGGAAACAACCAGTCTCTTAAATCAATGAGGGGAATCCATGCCATTGGATTCTTCTTCATTCCCCTTAGTTGACCCAGTTGTGTAATTGCCTACATGAAAACCTAGCATGCTCAAGTCTCTGGCCCATTTGTTCTACAAGGTTGTCTTTTTCTTATTCATTTGTAAGAGTCCTTTAGATATGCCGGATGTGAGTTCTTTACCAGATGTGTCTGCTGTAAATATCTTCTTCCGCTAAGCTGAGATCAAGAGTCTGGGTCTCTTGGTACTTGATTGCGTACTCAAGATCTCTTGAGTGTCCAATGGATGTGTCAAACTTTATATGGCAAAAATGGATCTCTTATTTCTGGACTCTATCTTCTCTCTTCTCACCTCCTCTCCAAATCAGAAGTTGGCACCATTATTCATCCAGTTGCCTGGCCCCATTCTTTTGAACTCCTTTTTATATTGTGAGAGAAAAATTACATACAGAAAGTACATAAAAACTCAATGCATATTTAACAAATAAAGCAAACATCCGTGTAACTACCCTACAAGCCAAGAAGTAAATAACACTGCCAATGTTCGAAAGTTTCTTATAAATCTCTGAAAAATACATATTATAATATATATTATAAGATTTATAGTAAACTATATATTATAATATATAGTGTAATTTATATCTAAATATCTATTTATTAGAGTATATATTTTTTAGTTTTGCCTATGTTTGGACTTTATATTAATGGAGTCACACTAAATGCATCTTTTGATGTCTTTGTGTTTGTAACATTGTGTCTGTAACACTCACACTATTGTTGCCTGTACCTGTAGCTGTGCATTTTCATCGTTGTTTATTATTCTGCTATAATGTATACGCTATAAGGTACAAGCCATAGTCTACCCTTGATGGATATCTGCATTGTTTCCAATTTTTTGCTGGTGTGAACAATGCTTCTAAAAATATTCTTGTGCATTCTTATGATACACAAATGCATGAATTTGTTTAAAGTGTATTCCTAGAACTGTAATTGCTGGTCACAGGGTATATCTATTTTCAACTTTCCCAGAAAAAGCCAAGCTCTTTTTCCAAAGTGGTTGTAACATTTTTTTTTTCTCGAGTCAGTTTTGGTAAGCCATATTTTTCTAGGGATTTGTCCACTTCGCCTAAACTTCCAAATTTATTGGGCATGGAATTTTCGCCGTGTTTTCTTCTTCTTGATGTCTGTAGCATCTTCAGTGACACCCCTCCTTCCTTTTATTTTTGACATTGTTTGTTTGTGCCTGCGCTGTATTTTTCTCCACGTCCTCAGGACAAAAGTGGTTTCCGTGATCACTTTCCTCTTTGGGTTCTTATATTTCCTCCCAGCCTGCCCTGGTCATGTCTTAGGATCCCGTCAGCTCTTTGTTGTTCTGAAGAAGCAGCTTTTAAAATTTTATCTAGCGTCTTTGTTTGTTTCTAAGGGGACGGCTGGTCTTGAAAACCAAGGCATGGGTTTCTGGAAGTCCATGGTCATTCAAGTTTCTTCTCCCTCAAGTGCGTCCATTCATACGCCCCTCAGCTATGCTTCCAAAATGGACCCCAACCCCTGGATGTCAACCTCTGATATGATATTTCTTTTTTTTTTAAGTTTATTTATTTGAGACAGAGAGAGAGAGAGAGAGAGAGAGAGAGAGCATGCGGGTGAGCCAGGGAGGGGCGGAGAGAGAGGGAGAGAGAATCCCAAACAAACTGCACTCTCAGTGCAGAGCCCGCAGCCAACGTGGGGCTCGAACCCTCCAACCATGAGATCATGACCTGAGCCGAAATCAAGAGTCAGACACTTAACTGACTGAGCCACCCAGGCGCCCCTAATATGACATTTCTTGAGTGCTGTCTTGACCCAGTTTGGGGAGCCTGGCTGAACATGTGTAATTCCTCTCTGCGGGCATTTTGCTAAAACTACATCCCAACCTCTTCCCTTCATCTGACTCTGACTCCCCTGGGTGGCAACGCCCTGAAGCCAAACATCTAGGGATCACCCTTCTTCCTTGGGCCTTTGGACTCATTCATAATACTCCAGCCACAGGAGGCGGAAACCTCCTAACCCCACGCTGCTACTTCCGGCTTGCTGCTACCTTTGCCCGGTGCCCACCCCCATCCCCGTGTGGCCCTGAGTAGCAGCCTTTTCTCCTTCAGAGCTGTGCCTAATGACAGTCCTGCCTCTCCCCTATCCGGGCGTCATTATGCAGTGTCTTGCCATCATCACGATCTAGCAAATGTTGAAATTACTCCGCCCCCTTGCTCGCTTTAAGTCTCCGCCACCGTCTGTAGCCTGAGTCTCTCAAATAGCCCAACCCTCTCCCTGTCCCTCTTTGGGCCCGCCAGACTCCAGCTGTGAGGACGATCTTTCCAAGCCACAAATCCCATCCCTCCCTTCCCCTGCATATGATGCTCTTGGCACTGAAATCAGACTGCAACCCAAACTCTTCCTATGGCTTCACGCGCCCTGTGTGGCTTTGGCCACGCCCACCTCTGCGACCCCTCCACCCTTTCCTGTGCATTGTGCTTTGGCCACACTGGCCTCCCCCTCTTCCTTGATGGGGTGCACTCTCTCCTGCCTTAGAGCCTTTATATTTAAATTTCTTTTTAACATGTATTTATTTTTGAGAGACAGAGCATGAGCAGGGGAGGGGCAGAGAGAGAGGGAGACAAAGCAGCCGAAGCAGGCTCCAGGCTCTGAGCTGTCAACGCAGAGCTTGACGCGGGGCTCGAACCTACGAACTGTGAGATTATGGCCTGAGCCGAAGTCAGACGCTTAACTGACTGAGCCACCCAAGTGCCCCTAGAGTCTTTATATATACAGAGGGATTTGGAATACTCTCTCCAGACCTTCACACGACTCCTTCCTTCTTATTCAGGTCCCATATCCGGCGTCCTCCGCGGGGGCCTCCCTGACCTTCCTTGCTCAGGCTGTGACCCCTGATCCTACACCTTCCACCGCACTGAAGATCCCTATTTACTCACTCTCTGCCGCATCACGGTACTCATTTATTTTCAAAGCATGCGCATGTTCCTGAAATAGTCCTATGCATGGATGTGTCTGTCATCGTGTCCCCTGCTCTGAAATATGCTGGTCTCGCTCACTGTCGCATTCCTAGTTCTCAGAACGACACCTGGCACGTAGTAGGCCCTCATCGGTCCTTGGTGAGTGTATCCCTCAGGCTGCAGTCAAGAAAACAGAAAGCACTGTGGGTACCGCTGTTCAATTCAGCGGTTTAATTCGGGAATCGGTTGCAAATACGTCAGAAGGGTCAGTGGAGGAAACAGGGGGTACAGTCACCGCCGATGTAGCCGGACTGTTGTCACTGCCGTCACTCAGGAGATAGGAGCTTTTGCACGCCCACTGATGCTTCTTCCAGAAGCCTAATCTCCTTCCTGCCACCTAATCTCACCCGGATGCCCCCCCCCCCCCAGTGTCAGAACCCAACGGGAACCCAGCTCTGAGGCTATCTGGGAAATGCAAGCTGGAAACTTCTGGCCCTGGGTATTGCAGGAAGAATACAGAAGGCAGGAGAGGGTCAGGGCTGTGAGGCACGGTGAGAAAGACCTTCGAATGGCCAAATGCAAACTCCATGGGGACTTCCGGTATGTCCTTCCTTTTCTGCCCTGTTCCACTTATCTGGGCCTGCTGTCCACGGGGAGGCTTGGCCAGGGCCCATCACTACTTCTGCCGATCTTGGAAACTCTCGTGTGTTCCCCGTAGCTGCCGTTTGTGGATGTTCCCACGTACCTCACCTTCAGATTCCCTGGGCTCTGCTGGGGTCACAAGCCACGGCGAGAACAGATTCCTCCCTGTCTCCGGGCCACCTGCATTGCAGGCTCCCAAAGTAGTTCTGCTTGTCGTACTCAGACCCCATAATGCTGCCCATGTAAATGAAATCTGAACAACTCTGGGCCTCTACACTTTGACCACGGGAGCTCAAACCCAGGCCAGGTTGCTGAGCAGAGACCACAGCAACCTCTCCATTTTTCCTGTCTTCCCACCCCCCTGACCCATCCAACACCCCTCCTCCTATTCCAGAGGCGAGAAATGAAGAAGTGTCTCAAGTCCAGGGGCACAGACTCAGATTTAGCATTGCTGGACCCTCCACATTCCTGGACGGCCAACCCCATTGAGCCAGGGGGGCTGAGTCCAGATCCTAGACGAAGAGTAGGGACAGTGTTCCAGGCCAGTCGTGGTGGCCTCCAGATCCTTGGAGGGTCAGCCCTCTAAAGCCAGGGATGAAGAGTCCTTTGGCTGCACAGTTGGACCATTTTCCAGAGCTGGGATTGGATAATCTGACGGAGCCAGGAAGGTGGTGCAGGGCAAAATCAAGGAGGAAGGGTCCACCAGAGACAGGCTGGAGAATTCCAGAACCAGGAGCTGAAAATCTTCTGGAGCCATGGAGTTTTTCCTACAGTCAGCAATGTTGTGGTGCTATAAATAGCCCATGAATATTTTCCAGAGGCACAGAGATTATTTCCAGAGCCAGACACAGCATTTCTTTTTCCTGATCCACAGTCAAGGTGTTTTCTAGAGCTAGAGATAGAACCTCTTGAAGACAGAGAACCTTCTATTTCCTGTGAGTCAAGAATGACATCCCTTGCGGACTGAGGGGCATGGCCGGCACGGAAGAGGCTGTGGGCTACTGTGTCGTGGGAGCCTCCAAAGACACGAAGTTAACAGAGTCACATTTGTCCCTGGGACTGTCTCGTAGACGCCATCCTGGCCCTTCCCCCGGGATCCCCTGGACGCATGATCACTTCAAGACCCACAAACTCATGCCAAGGTCTCCTTAAAAGTTAACTCTCCTGTGTGTTGTTCTGTGGGCCCTCTACTCAGAGAGTGTGGGGGGTGGCATCTCACTCTGAAAATGTGCCCAAGTCTCAGAATTAGCCTCCCAGGTGGTCCCCTAATACACTCTCAGGCTGGACCGTAACTCTTCAAGTCATATTATTTGGAGGAGTGTTTTCAGAACAGGGTAGGCGTGTGAAACACAAACGTGCAAGAGATTCTAGGGCCCCTTTTGTCTTTGGCCACCTCTCTTCCTTCAGTGATTACATTGGCAACTCTCCCTGAAGCCCCCAAGCCCCCAAACAAACCACACTGAGTGGTCCTAGGGTCAACTGGCTGTCAAGCCAAGGACGTGGGTTTTGGAAGCTGACAGACCTGTGTTCGATCGAGGAAGGCTGTGCAGTCTTAGGTGAGTCCCTTGATCTCTCTGGGCCTTTCAACTGGGAATAATGATGCCTACCTTGCAGGGCTGTCACGTGTGTGAAGAAGTATGCCCTGGGCTGAAGGAGTTCTCGGCCACTGTTCAATTGCAAGGCAGACCGGAGTTGGAAAATTGCAGTGGATTTGGAGGTGGGAGCACCTATAAAATCTCCTGGTTCTGCCACGCAACTAACTGGGGGACTTGGCACATCATTTCCCTTCTCTGGCCCTTAGTTTCCTCACCTGTGAAACCAATGGTTGAATAAAAGGATTCTAAGGATTCTAGTGGTTGAATGAAAGGATTCAACTCCCAATTCCTGAAGATCCCTTCATTATAACATCTGGATCGATTCTCTTGACATTTAAGAAGCTGCCAGGGTGTTTCACCCGTGTTCCTTGAGAGAGGACATCTGTAAGCATTGTATCAGGGATCTAGGTGAGGGTTTTTAAAAAAAAAAAATTTTTTTTTTAACATTTATTTATTCCTGAGAGACACAGCATGAGCAGGGGAGGGGCAGAGAGAGAGGGAGACACAGAATCCGAAGGAGGCTCCAGGCTCCGAGCTCTCAGCACAGAGCCTGATGCGGGGCTCGAACTCACAAACCGCGAGATCATGACCTGAGCCGAAGTCAGCCGCTCAACCGACTGAGCCACCCGGGCGCCCCCATCTAGGTGAGGGTTTGATGGTGTTACTATGGCATTATGACCAAAATCTACAAGTCTTGTCTTGCCATCATATTTCGTCTTTTGTTCCCCCCCCAGGGAATGTGTGATAAGCACGTGTGACGAATGACAAGTCAAAACACCACTCTGTGACAGCTAAGTGAACGGCCCATATCTCGGCGCAGAGCTGTCATGTTAGCGGCCTGGCCAGCCTTGCCTCCCCCTCTAACACTCCGTAAGAGTAATGTCACCACTAGAGCTGATTGATTGGATAGTTACTGTGTGCCAGGCCACAAACTTTAATTCTCAGTAACAACTCTATGAGTATATTATAATGGCTCTGCTAACCGGAAAACGGGCCCCATGGAGTCTTCTGACATCTGACCCAGCAGATAGGCAAGTTTCCCTCTCTGCCTGGGGGTGAGAGGAGGAAGGGGCTTGATGGGGGCAGGGGCCAGCCCCACCTTCTGGGTGGTGGCTACAGGGTGACTCTCTGAGAGGGGAGAGGGGCTCAGGGAGGGGAAGGATGGATGTGGGCGGGAGCCAGGGGCTGGTCATGGGGTGGGAGATAATGGGGGTTCATCCCTGTTCTTGGGAGAGGCGCTGTGCCCTGTGCTGGGAATAGAGATGAACTCTGTGTGTGTGTGTGTGTGTGTGTGTGTGTGTGTGTGTGTGTACAGATGTGGAAACAGACATCTTCTCAGTGCAGCATGCCTCTGAACACAGAAGTTGCCTACACAAGATGTGGATGTTGTGTAGATGGGGGAGCAATGATCCTATCTGGAGGCCACGAAGGCCCTCACAGCATCCCGGGTGAGGTGGTGACATCTCCTCCAGCATGTTTATACCCCCTCCTGACTTCGGCTCTCCCCATCTCCACTCTAGGGGCCTTAGTTGCTTCCCCCCACCTGTCAGCAGTCCCTGCCATCATTGGTCTCCCAGCCCCGCTCCAGCCCATCCTCCACGCAGCAGCAAGAGTGAAGACCTTCCAGAAATGCAAACCTAACCCTAGCCCCTCCCCTGAAATCCCTCCACTTGCCTGGACTATGGTCCAAGATCCCTTGGCATGACTTTCGAGCCCTGTGGAATCTTATTCCCGCTTCCCTTTTCAGCTTTCCCCTGAGCTCCTTCTCCTTGTCAACCCCCTCCCCCCATCTAATTTCCTGCCAGAGCCCTCCAAGCCTGCAAGTGCACCTTGCTTTCTCTTGCCTCCTCTCTTTGCGAAGGCTGTTCCCTCTGCCGCGAATTCCCTTCCCCACCCTTCCTCATCTGCTAACTCCTTCAGGTCCCCGCTGGGCATCTCTTTCTCCTGGAAGCTTTTGGGGACCCCTCATCTGTGTTTCCACAGGCCCTGTGCCTGCCTGTCTTTCAGTCCTTAACACTCTGCCGTGTGATTTTCCGAGGGACTGCGTGCTGCTCAGACTAGCCGCTCCTTGAGGGAGGGATGGAGGTGTTCTCAGCTCCCTGTCTTGTGGATGGCGCTCACTGCTCGCTGTTTGCAGGAGGAGGGGATGGATGGGTGTTCGTTCTGGGGCTGGGGGGCGGGGCGGGGCCGGGCTGCGGCGGGAGGGGTGAATGGGAGCCTTTAGAGCAGGTGGGGTGCGTGGGGCTGAGCGGGGGTTCCCGGGCCCCGCTACAGGCTGGAAGGAGGTGCGACATGGCTCTCCCCCCCAGAGCCTCCTCTTCTCCTTCCTGCCCGGAGCCGGACTGCGCTGCCATAGCAACAGCCCGCCCCGGCGGCTGGGCCAGCCAATGGCAGCCGGACGTGGTGAGGTAATGCTCAGGTCTCGCAGCTCATTGGCCGGCCGGGCCGCGGGTGGGAGAGGCGGCGCGGGGGCCCGGGCGGCGGGGTGGGTGCGCCGAGCTCCCCGCTGCCGTGCGCCGCGGCCCGCCCTCGCTCGCTCTCCCTGTGCGCGCCGTCTCCCCTGCTCGTCTCTCTTTCTTTGCGCGTCCGTCCTGTCTCCGTCTGCCTCGGTCCTTCTGTCTGCGTCTGTCCCCCTTGGGGGCTTGGTGACTCCTCCTTCTCGACCCTGTGTCTCCGCCCCGGGGCGGGGGTGGGGGGTGTCTCTGTGTCTCCGCGTGCGTCTCCCTGTCTCTTTGCATCTCTGCTGCCCGTCCATCTCTCCCTCCAGCCTCGCTGGCCGGCGCTTCTCCAAACAAGGGCGCAGTGAGGGCTCCTTGACTGGCAGCCAGAAGGTGACTCCACTGTTGCAAACCGCAAGCTCTGCCTCGCCAGGCTCCGAGGCCCTTCTTCTTCCCGAGCTTGTCGGAAACCTCTGGCACCCCGGGGCCCAGGTCTGGAGGCCTTGGTGAGGCCGGCTGGGCCTTTATCTGACGTGTCTCACCAGACATTCGTTTTCGTTGACTTGTCACCCAGTTAAGGGCAAGGCCGGCCGGTCTGTGCTTTGGGGCAAGGAGGGGCGTTGAGGACAGGTGTAAACTTCAGTAATTACAGCAGAGGGGGTTAGGTTAGGCAACTGGAGGAGCTTCCAGAAAACGACCAGTGCGTAGGCACCATTGGAGTGAGTGCGTGAATTTCTGCCCTACCCTCCTGTCTCTTGGTCCATCATCAGGGCAGCGTATCGGTTCCTCTGAGGGCCAGGCTCTGCGTCCCTTGGGCTCTAGGAGCCGCAGCCCAGTCAGGGAGGCAGACGCACAGATCCTGGGTTTGGTTGGGATTCCGGGAGAGGGAAAAACAGCTCCCAGGGCAGCTTCGTGGAGGTGGTGACCTTGCTTGGGAGAAGGCCAATAGCTTGTCTGGCTCAGCCTAGGTGGGGCCGAACGTTAGGGCAGTCTGGAGGGATGCATGGTGGGGGGGAGGGGGGTAGGTAGAGGATCCAGGAATGTGAATCCCTGGATGGAGGGTCTGCCCTCGATGCCAGGGTGATGGGGAGCCGCGGGAGAGATCTGAAGTGGGGAAGCATATGGTCAGATGGGGGTTTCGTGCAGTCTCACTGGCAGCGGGGCTCGCGTGTCTTGCCCAGCCCTGGGTCCCAGCGCACGGGTCAGTGGCAGCCCAGAGGAGGTACTTGGGCATTCATTGAAGGCAAGCGTGACCCTGGGGGGAGAGGTTGTCTGAGAGATTGAGCGGCGACATGGTGTGGCGGGCATCCGTGTGGGGTGAGGGACAGGGAGGTGCCCTGGGGAACGCCGTGTTTTTGGCTTGAGCAGCTGAGCATGGGACAGGGGAAGGGGGAGAGGGAACACGGATGGGAGCAGATTTCAGGGGAAAGGTGACTCATTTAGAGTCAGACCTGCAGAGCCTCAGATGCTTGTGGGGTGTCCAGGTGGGGCGGTCTGGGGGAAGGTCTGGGCTGGGGTGACCAGCATAAAGGTGGCTACTGAGGCCACTTAAGGACTGGGACCTGGTTAGGGGTCAGGGGTCCTGGGTTGTGATCTGGACTCTGACACTGGCTTGCTGTGTGGCCTTGAGCAAGTAAGTCACTCTCCCTCTCCGGGCTGCTGTCCTCTGATCTGTCACCAGAGCCTCTTAGCGGTGCAGAGAGGCTTGGGCCTCTTTTTTAAATTTTATTTTATATCTATATTTTAAGTCTTCTGGGTACGGTTAAAGACAAAAATTAAGATGTGCCAAAACCAGGATAGCAAACATGGTGGCTGTTTACTTGGCTCACATTTACAAATGAACGTTATGAACAAAGATACAGGGAGCGCGTGTCTGATCTCATTTGGATATAAAAGCCCAGATCAGAGTGGTGTTGGGAGGGACTTATGGCCTTGCCGGTGGCCTGGCGTAATTGCCCCTTTTAGGTGCCCGGTTGGGGATGGGGAGGGGCTGAGCCAAGGCCTAGTCTGAGCCCCTACTTGCCCCAAGCCTGGGCATTCATGCCACTCCCCAGTTCCTGCCTAGTGTCCGTGCGGGTCCCTGGCCTGCGGGTTTCCACCGTGGCAGTGGCCGCTCCAGCCTTACCACCTGTTCTCCTGCCCATCTTAGACAGAGTTGGGCCTTGGCTTTGCCTTTAACTTGCCCTTGGGCAGGTTGCCTCCTTTCTGAGACCTCAGAGTCTCAGCATCTCTAATGTCCTCAGGCTGTAGCCTGGCGACTGGCCCAAGGTATGCATTTAATAAATGTTGGCTTAATTGAATTAAATTGCAAAGTAGTTCATTTGGCTGGAGCGTGGCTTGGGGGAAGGGTGATAGGGAGCGGGCCTGCCACTGGGGCCTTCAAAAGAAGACAATGCCTGCAAATGTGCTTTGGAAAAGGTACATCAGCAAATATTTACAAGTCTGCATCATATCGCCTTTGGCCCCACGCCCCAGAAAGGCATCTGGAGCAAAAAAAAAAAAAAAAAAAAAAAAGTAGACATAAAAATGGGATTCCTTCCCCCGCATCCTGAAAAGTCTTTGTTTCACAAGAATTAATCGTGAATACATTCTACTTGGCCCAGTGGCAAAGAGCAGGAACGTTGAGGTGGGCAACCTGGTTCAAATCCGGCTCCATTTTCTGTTTGACTCTCAAGGAGTGGCTTTGTGGATCAGACTCCAGCGTAAACTGAACGTAATTACCCACCTCATGGCGTTGTTATGAGGATTTAATGACTCACTAGATGTACACTGTTTAGGACAGTGCCTGGCGTGTGTGTGTGTGTGTGTGTGGGTGCGTGTGTGTGCACGCCTGTGCAGGAACATTAGCTGTCATTGTTAGCAAAGATAGAGCTCTTGACCACCCCCCACCCCCCACCCCCACAGCTGACCTGACCTCTCTTAGCGGTTGGGGTGGGTGCAGGTGTTTAGGGCTCCTCCCTGTGCTCTTGGGCAGTGGTTCTCAATTTTGGTTTCCACTTTAGAATCACCTGGGGGGGGGGCGAGGATTGGGGTGCCTGGGTGGCTCAGTCGGTTAATCGACTTCGGCTCAGGTCATGATCTCGCGGTTTGTGAGTTCGAGCCCCGCATCAGGCTCTGTGCTGAGAGCTCGGAGCCTGGAGCCTGCTTCGGATTCTGTGTCTCCCTCTCTCTCTGCCCCTCCCCTGCTCATGCTCTGTCTCTCTCTGTCTCTCAGTAATAAATAAATATTAAAAAACTAAAAAAAAAAAGAATCACCTTGGCGGGGGGGGGGGGGGGCTTTAAAACTCCCAGTGCCGGGCTATGCCTTCGAGCAATTACATGGGGATATCTGGGGGTGCCACCCAGGCCCCGGTGCCTTCTCAGATCATTGCTGATGTGCAGCCGGGGTGGAGAAGCACAGCAGTGGTCCTCAAGGCCTGGACCCTGGATCAGCAACGTCAGCATCACCTGGTCCCTGGGAACTTGTTAGAATGCAGATTCTCAGCCCTCACCCCAGCTCTCCTGAGGAAAGAGAACCTCTAGGGGTGGGCCAGGGCAGTCTGTATTTTCACAAGCCCTCCTGGAGATTCGGGGGCAGTTCAAGGTTGAGAACCACTGATCTAGAGGCTGAAAAAGTGCAAGCAATTGTTTTTGAAAGCCACTGCAGGACGCAGCATCCTGTTCCCAATTGGGCTGGAATAGGGACCGATCCCCACCCACTAAGAAGCACCATACCGTTTGCCATGGACACCATATCAGCTGTTTCCTGCGGGTTCTCGTATTTAGACCTCAGAGCACCTGCTACCCATAACCTCACCTACGTTTTCCAGACGAGGAACTTAAGGCTCCAGGGACTCCTTCCTGTGACCTGACCCAGAGCCTCACAGTTAGTTAAGGGGCTGCCCAAGGACACCTAGGGCCAGGCCCCTCCGAGCTTTGGCCTTGTGTGAGAAGGGTTTGAGGCTCCGTTCAAGACCTTGAGCCTTGGCTCTTATCAGCCGAGGGCCCAACTGTTCCTCTGTCGTCCAGGAGTTGTGAGATCATTGGTCCTCAGATGATCCCCAGAAATATCTTGAGAGTTGCCGGTTCAAAGGCTGGAATGTGAGGGAGATATTGCCTATAGAGCACTTGGCACGGGCCTGGAACATGCTTGCCTTCAGTGAATGGCCAAGTACCTCCTCTGGGCTGCCACTGACCTGTGCGCTGGGACCCAGGGCGGGGCAAGCCCTGCCCGGGCAGGACACACGACACACCCAAGGTTCCTGTGTGGCTTGGTCGGTTAAGCGTCCGACTTCGGCTCAGGTCATGATCTCACGGTTCGTGAGTTCGAGCCCCGCGTCGGGCTCTGTGCTGACAGCTCAGAGCCTGGAGCCTGCTTTGAATTCTGCGTCTCCCTCTCTCTCTGCCCCTCTCCTGCTCGTGCTCTGTCTCTCAAAAATAAATAAACATTTAAAAAACAACTTTTTTTTTTAATTGAAGTGTGTTTCAGGTGTTTAACATAGTGATTCAACAATTCTATACATTACGCAACTATTCAAAGGTAAGCGTATTCCTGTTACTGTGCAACGTTATCACAATATTATTGACTATATTCCCTGTGCCGTACTTTTCATCTGTGTGACTTATTTATTTTATAACTGGAAGTTCATACCTCTTAATCCCCTTCACATATTTTTCCCATTCCCCCCTCCCCCTCCCCGGGCAACGACCAGTTTGTTCTCGGATGTATGAGTCTGTTTCTGTTTTGTTTGTTTGCTTGTTTTGTGTTTTATTTTTTGTTTATTAAATTTTTTTTTTCATCTTTCTTTATTTTTGAGAGACAGGAGAGAGAGAGACTGCACACACACATGAGCGGAGGAGGGGCAGAGAGAGACAGAGGGAATCCTAAGCAGGCTCTGTGCTGACAGCGGGGCTCGATCTCACAAACCGTGAGATCATGACCTGAGCTGAAATCAAGAGTAGGACAATTAACTGACTGAGCCACCCAGGCCCCCCTGTTTTGTGTTTTAGATTCTACATATGAATGAAATCATAGGGTATTTGTCTTTGTCTGATTTATTTCACTTAGTGTAACGCCCTCTGGGCCCATTCATGTGGCAAATGGCAAGATCTCATTCTTTTTTATGGCTGAGTAGTATTCCATTGTGTGCCTCTTTATCCATCTATCAGTGGCCTTGTCCAACTTTTTTCCTTCCTGTCACTTCGCTCTGATTACACTGATCATGCTGATTCCAGACTGCCCAGCCACACTCCTGCCAGAGGGCCTTTGCACATGCTGTTCTCTCAACCTGAAATGTTTTTTCCCCATGAGTACATGGCCTTACTTACTCTCTTCAGGTCTTAACTCAAGTATCACCCTCTTGGTTTTTTTTTTAATTTATTTTTTATTTTTTGAAGATTGATGTTTTTATTTATTTTTGGGAGGGAGAGATAGAGAGAGACAGAACATGAGCGGAGGAGGGGCAGAGAGAGAGGGAGACCCAAAATCTGAAGCAGGTTCCAGGCTCTGATCTGTCAGCACAGAGCCCGATGTGGGGCTTGAACCCACGAACCGTGAGATCATGACCTGAGCCGAAATCAAGAGTTGGATGCTCAGCCTACTGAGCCACCCGGGCGCCCCTCTTAGCTGTGTTTCTTAACCTGTCTGCGCCTCAGTCTCCCCATCTATAAAGTGGGGATTATACGATTGCCTCCCTTATAGGGATATTGCGATAATCAAGGGGTTATACAGGTGAAGTGCTGAGTAAGGTGCCTGGTGGAAAATAAGTGCTCCATCAGCGTTAGCTGACATTTGTCAGCTTTGTGGCTCGGGGAGGTGACCGTGCGCCCTGCCCGCTTCTCAGGATGGTTATGGAAGGACATCAGGGAGACGGGGGATATGGCCTTGTCTTGTGAACTCCGATGCCCAGGACGGGACAGAGGGGCTGTGGGTGGAGACCCAAGGCTTGGCCAGGGCACTCAGGGCAGTGGCCACAAGAAGGGGGGCAGTGGAGATAGTCCCCAGCTGTGCCCACTTCAGCAGGGCCGCTGCTGCTGCACCAGCCCCGGTGGCAGGTGTTTCTAAAGGTAGAGGGACCTGCGTTCAGGTAGACAGTGGCTGGTCACCTGGCCTTTTGACTTCCGCAGACTGAGTCACCGGTAGATGAGCCCAGGAAGGGTCCCAGCTTCACTTCTCAACTGCGGAGAGCCTGGGCTTGGACTCCACAGGGAGCAGTCTGGGGAGAAATAGGGTCATGGGGGGAGGGGCTCTCTGGGACACTGACCAGAGTGACCAGGGCACCTGGTCCTTGCACCTTCCGCCATCAGGTTTGTGTGGTGGGTGTGTGTGCGCGAAAGAATTTGTGAGGGTGTGTGTGTTCAAACATTTGCTGCCAGCCACTCTCCCCCTCCCTCCCCCTCCCCCTCCCCCCTCCCCCCCAACAGGCCCGCACATGCATGCAGGATCACACAGCAAGAAGATGACAGATGAGGAGGCTGAGGCTCAGAGAGGATGCCTGGCTGCTGTGGGTCACCCGACACGTTAATGGCAGGGCGACAATTTGAACTGGGGTCGCCCTGATTTCAGAGGCCGTGCTCTCAACCACCACTACCCTTCCCAAGCTCTTGAGTAAGCCAGACATCCTGGGGATACGTGAGAGAGGAGGAATTTGGGTGGCCAGGGGAGGGAGGGGCTGAGCCAGCCGGGAAGGGTCAGCAAGTAGAAAGCGAGGCACAGATGTCATTTGGGAGCACTCCAGGGAGAAGGGGTGGGGGCGGGGGCATTCCACAGGAGGGAAGAGTGTCAGCAAAGGCATGGAGGCGTGAAATACGGTGCCACGTTTTGGTAGTTTGTGGCTGGCCCACCGAGCCGGAAGACAACCTCCACTTCTCCCTGCCCCCACCCCCATCCTGGCTCAGAAAGCCTGATTGTCCCCACTTCCCTTCACCCCCTCCTGTTAGGCTCCTGGGATATGGACAAGAAAGGAGCTTGTCTTTCCCCCGCGCTGCTGGAGTCCTGCCGCTGAGGTTTGGTCACCATGGCGACGGGCTCCATGGAAACTCACAGCCCAAGATGGACCTGGACCCCAGCCCACCTGCTGATGCACGGCCTCAGCATCCCGAGGAGATGTCCAGGGGGGTCACGGTGCCTCTCTGCTGCCCCTTCCACCTTGGCAGAGGCGGGAGAGTCCCCAAGGTCAGAGAGGTGGTAATTCCAGCATGCAGGGTCTGTCGGGTGGCTCCAGGATCCCACATTAAACTCAGGGCACGGAGACCCAAATTCCCTGGGCAATTATTCCCAAATAATTTGTATATTTAGACAAACTAGGGGCCAGTCTTTATGTGGCCACTGCTTGGTGTCCTGCCCGTTCTGTCCCTGCATCCTGGTCTGTCTCACTCCCAGGGTTGGGCTCTCTTCGTTATGTTTCTCTCCTGGCCCTGCTGGTCTCTGAGTTCTGGTCTATTTAACCTACCGTCTGTCCACCACGCCCCACGTACCCCGTTTTGGAAAATCAACACACTATTGATGCATTTGCTTGGCTAGACCTGTTAGGGGACCCTAAACTCCACACCTATTAGCCATGTGACCTTGAAGAAGTCACTCCCTCTCTGAGTCTTGGATTCGACGTCTCTGAATACACGCTTTATTTAATTTTTTAAGCTTATTTATTTTGAGAGAGAAAGAGAGTCAGGGGTGGGGTGGGGAGAGTGGCAGAGGGACAGAGAGAGAGAGAGAGAGAGAGAATCCGAAGCAGGCTCTGTTCTGACAGTGCTGAGCCCAACTCGGAGCTCGAACTCACGAACCATGAGATCCTGCCCAGAGCCAAAGTCGGGCGTTTAACTGACTGAGCCACCCAGGTGCCCCTGAATACATCCTTAAATAGGCGGCTTATTCATCCAAAACATGTGCTAAAAACCCCTGCATCTATCAAGCACTTATTTATCTACTGTGTTTTAATGCATTTGTTGTGCCGAGAAGTGCAGTTGCACGATCTCATCTACTCCTCACAACTCCGTGGCCGGATTCTTATTCCCAATTAAAACACTGAGGTAAAGGAGGTGCAGGACCCTGACCGAGGCCATGCTGCTCCTGGTGGCTGCTGTGTGGCGAGTGGGTAGGAGAGGGGCAAGAAAGGAGGCCAGGAGGCCGGCGCAGGTGTCCAGGTTAGAGACGGTGGCACCTGGGCTGCGGTGCTGGCCGCCGACAGGGAGGGGCTGCTGAGTTTGACAGAGTTTGGACGGAAATGGACAGAAGGGGTTGATGGAAATAGGTAGGGAATGAGAACAGGAAGGAACGAAGGGTGCCTCTTAATTCCTGCCCACAGTGACCGCGTGGACGACGATGACGTCGCTCCCTGAGAGGTGGCACCCCAGGGCGAGACTGGGGGAGGGGTGCCATGCCAAACGGCTGGCTTTTGGGGGAGAAAGCCCAGACCTCGCGATGGGGTGTGTTATGCGTGAGATACTGAGGTGTGGAGTTCTGGGGAGGGGTCTGGGATGCAGACATAAGCGTGGGAGCTGAGAGGCTAGACGGGACGTATACAGCCTTGGGGCTCGTGAGACCAAAGAAGGAGAAGGGGTAGACAGAGATGGGCAGGGGGAGAGGAGAGGAGAGGCAGGAGGGGAGAAGCTGGAGGGATGTGGGAGGAGGGAAGGGGGAGGGAGGAAAAGAGAAGTAGGGAGAGGAGGAAAAGGGAGGGGAGGGGGAAAGGGAGGGGAGAAGGGAAGAGGGGAAGGGAGGAGAGCAGGGGAGAAGGATGGTGGGGGCGGGGGAGGTGTACAGGGGAGGGGGCCTGACTGCAGGGTGATGGAAGAGGCAGACTGGCCTGCAGGTGGAGGGGAGGAGCGACCGTGTGGTTTCTAGCTTCTTCCTGGGGGGGGGGGCCCTGCACCTCTTGGCGACAGCCCAGCGCAGCCCCCCCCCATGTTAGTGTAGCTGCGAGACCCTGCGGCCAGACATCGCCAAGGGGGACAGCACAGGCCGGTGCGTGTATGTTGGTGGCACATGTGTGGTCCCGCACAGTCACAGGGACAGCAGAGAGCCTCGAAGGCCTGCCACACAGACACTCCAGAGCCCGGGTCTTGGGCAAGGAAGACGGGCGCTCTGAGCCTCCGGGTCTCACCTGAAAGAGGGTGATAATAGCATGTGAAAATGCTTCGCCAGCGCGAGGAATTAATAGAGCCTCCCAGGCTACAAGACCGTGTGAGGCACACTCCCAGGTCCGTTGAGAGAGAGAAAAAGAGAGAGACAGAGACAGAGAGACACAGAACAGAGAGAGGAGAGAGACCCAGGAGACAGAGAGAGACAGAGGGCAAGAAAGGGAGACAGAGGAGAGGGAGGGAGAGAGAGAGAGAGAAAGAAAGAAAGGGGGGGAGGAAGGGGTAGAGAAAGAGAGAGAGGGAGGGAGAGATTTGGGAGAGAAAGAGGGAGGGACAGAGGGCTTGACAGAGACCTAGGAGAGACTGAGACAGAGGCAGAGAGGCAGAGAGAGAGACAGAGACTGAGAGCAAGACAGAGGGAGCGAGACAGAGAGGTGGTAGGTCCCGAAACAGTAACAGAGGCTACGTCTGGGTGGTAAGACCACGCATGATTTTGACATTCATACTTCTGCTCATGTTATTTTCTGATTTTTCTCTCTATATACGTAAACAGTTATCTTTTTACAGACGTGATTTCCAGATGTAAGCTGGACCTTAAAAACGTCCCACAATTTGGAAATACCTATGAAAAGCTTTACAACTTGCATACAAATTGACCCAGAAATGTTACTTCTTACAATTTATTCAAAGGAAATAATCAAGGATGTGCCAGTGAGTTAACTGCAAAGATGATTTCCAAGTATTGTTCACAATAGCAAAAAACCCCACAAAACACAAAAAACCCAAGCCCCCCCCCCGCCGCCCCGGATTCCGCGCTAAAACAAAACCCAAAAAAGAACAAAAAAATCCTCACCCGTAAAGGTGCGAAAATAGGCAAATAAATAAATAAGAGATGTTCCACTCATAAAATGGATTTCTGTGCAGCCTTTAAAATGATGCTATACGTCCGACTTCAGCCAGGTCACGATCTCGAGGTCCGTGAGTTCGAGCCCCGCGTCAGGCTCTGGGCCGATGGCTCGGAGCCTGGAGCCTGTTTCCGATTCTGTGTCTCCCTCTCTCTCTGCCCCTCCCCCGTTCATGCTCTGTCTCTCTCTGTCCCAAAAATAAATTAAAAAAAAAAAAACGTTAAAATGATGCTATAGACGGGAACTCGTTGGTATGGATATTCATGAGATATTATTATGTAAATAAAAAGCAAGGGTCAAAAAGGTATAATATAACTCAATTTTGTTAGAAAACAATGTGTGTGTGCATACCGAAATACCTGGAACTTTTAAAACACCGAGGTGATAACTGTGGTATTCAGCAATAAAACCAGTTAAGGCTGTTTAAAAATCTCATCTACGCTTCGAGAACTCTTACCCATAGGAAGCTACCCTCCCGTCTTTGGCTGTCTTTTGCTCTGTGCCCAGCTGCGCACGGTCTATCGAGTGATAATCCAGCACGATTCTGGTTAAACCACACCTCACCCAGGTCAATTCACAGATTTATCCTATCTTTTTCTTTTGTTAACCTTCCCACAGAGTCTGCAGCCAGACTTTCTGCAGTCACCCTTTCAAAAACATTTTTTTCTCGTATTTCTACAGGCTGTGACAGTTTTATTCCCTTGATCCTCACAAATAGAGGTGTATTATATCTTTTCAGATATGAACTCTTAGGGTTCTGTTCATTGTAACCAGGTAAACATGATCTGAGGGGTATCAGGAAGGCCTTCTCCAGGCGGGGAGCACTGCGAGATGGGCTCTCAACCTTGATTCAGCCTCTTTGGTTTTTCCATGAAAGATGTACGTGGTATCATTACAAAGGCCTAACGAAATCACAGATTTTATTTATTTATACTCCTCTCATTCCAAAAAGGATTTGAGGTGGCTTGCCAAATTATATTGTATCTGAGTTTAATAGGATAAACAGTTGAGGAGATCAAGGTGAAGAGAAGCTAAGGATATGAAAATAAGACCAAAAAAAAAAAAAAAGGGAAGTCGGTAAATAAAACACATGCCTCAAGGTATTGACTATTTGCCAGCCTGGGATGTCAGTTTTGCCCTGATCTGGCCAGGGGCTTATTTTTAGCATTTAACATGATCCAGTATCGAGCAAAAAGTAAAGAAATATAAACTTGAGGTGTATACCTTACCTCTCTCCTAAGCTCAAGTGTTGCCAACTTCTCTGTAAATAAACATTGACTTTTCTTTATTAAAAAATTTTTTTTAAATGTTTCTTTATTTTTGACAGAGAGAGACACACAGAGTTCAAGCAGGGAGGGGCAGAGAGAGAGAGAGAGAGAGAGAGAGAGAGAGAGACAGAATTCACAGCAGGCTCCAGGCTGTCTGCATAGAGCCCGACGTGGGGCTTGAACTCATGAACGGTGAGATCATGACCTGAGCTGAAGTCAGACATTTAACCGACTGAGCCACCCAGGCGCCCCTATGTTGACTCTTCTTTTAAATCTCAGGAAAATAGCGCCTTCTTCCCCCTCCCCCTACTTCCAGTGGAAAGTTGACGACATGCCCACTCACCAGAGAGAGATGCCCCCACGTTTCCCGCCTGCACCTTGTGAACGAGATCCAGTGAGGACAGAGGCTTCTGTTCTTAGCCTCGGGTGCAACTATCTTCTTGGTAGGAAGGAATTAGCTTCGGTTAAAGGGAAGACGTTAAACTCCCGTTCTCCAGTACTTTCCAACGTTTTAATGTTTCCTATTTTCGGTCCCCAAACAGAAAACATTCTGTGGCACCTCTGGTCCTTATCCAGACACAGTTTGGACTCTCCGTGGTGATGATTTTATTCCAAGTGAGATGTTACCTTAGCAACCAACTTACCCACTCACTCAATTAACCTGTTTCCTCTCTGTAATCAATACTCATTAGCAACGAAATGACTTCTTTGCTCTGCCTTGCAGTTTTAGCCACTCATTGAGGTCAATCTGTTTCTCAAAGGGAACCAACTGTCTTGTCTCCCTCTGAACATGGAAACGCATCTGAAGCCACCAGAAGCCCTCTCCCTGGGGCCTCTGAGGCTGTCGTCCTCACATGGGCAGAGCGCAGAAGTACAGGCTGGTGATTTCGGTGGAGTGAGCAGCAGAGCCCCCACCGTGGCTTCTGGAGTTCCAGGGAAACTGGCAAGAAGGAAGATGGCCCCTGCCATTTAAAATTAGAGCGACGGCTCCTGTCCACACACGAGGCCTCGGGGAGGCTCCAGGGGAGAAATCCCATTATGCGGTGGTGACTGCAGACAGATATAGTTTGAGAACAGAGAGAAAAAAAAAAATTAAAACTCAAAACAGTCTGAACCACTCCCCACTCTGCTTCTAAGGAAGGGCACGGGATTGTGGTGGCACAGCTGTATCATGGGGAGATAAAATTCTAGACCGCTCCCTTCGCCGCACAGAGCCTAGTGGGAGAAGGAGAAGGGGCCAGGGGACGTTGGGATGCCCCTGCCAGTTTCCCTGTCCTGTTCCGCGCAGGAAACCTGGAGTGGACAGCCCTTCTGGGAGCGGGGATGCTAGACGGTCTCCAGAGGCAGGGCAGAGAGGAGAGTGAACTTGCTGTCACATAATGGGGGGGGGGATGGAAGTCTGAGGTGCTGAGTCCTAAGGAAGGGGGAGCCCTGTCACTTGGGGAGCAGAGCCTCTGCGGGAGATCTGCTGAGCGACATGGTATGCAGAGACTTTAGGAAAGTCTGCAGGCACACAGTGTCGTGTGTCAGTGGTGTCGCGGGCATGGGGGGGTGTGCAAGAAAAGGGGACAGCTTGTGTGGTGCTGCCACCAGGAACAGCCCCACTGGACGGCAAGATGACCCACACGTGGCAGCAAAGTAATCCATTAAAAGCATTGTTCCAGGCACGGGCTGCACGCACCAGATGAAGAAGCCTGCGTCCTGTTCCCAAGGGGCTCACATTCTAGAAGCAGAGGCGGAGAAGAGTCCCGGAAATAAATGAATAAGCACTTCAGGTATGCTGAGGGCCGTGAAGAAAATAAATCAGAGGCACTGGGAGGGTGGCGTCTATAATGGTGGGCAGCAGGCAGGACCTCTCGCAGTCAGCTGCTGAGGAGCCCGGAAAGAATGTTCTAGAACGAAGAAAGAGCAAAAGCCAAAGCCTGTCCCCAGGCTCCAGAAACACCTTCCCGCCCTGACCGTGCATTCTTTTCTCAAGCATTTAACCAGAAATGAACACTCTCTGCTCTGGGTGCCTACCCACCTGACTCTAGGGCCTCCCAAGGGTCTGTGACTTCTGATACATATCCGGTCACATTTCCAGCCCTTAAAAACTTCATTGGTAATGCTGCTACTGCCAATGCCAACACAACTAGGTGATACCATTTTTCATCTTGGACGTTCGGGACGTTAAAAAAAAAAAAATTGGTGAGGGGCGTCTGGGGGGCTCAGTTGGTTAAGTGTCTGACTCTTGATTTCGGCTCAGGTCTCTTTTTGCCTCTTCCTCTCTCTCTCTCTCTCTCTCTCTCTCTCTCTCTCTCAGAATAAATAAACATAAGAAAACTGGTGAGAATCCACTGAAAACATGTCTTATAGGTGGCAAGTGGGATATCAAGAGGCAACCCTTTTGAAAGCAATTTGCAAAAAATTTTCAAAAGCCATAACCACGTTCGTACCTCTAGAACGAACAATCTTTGAGGGTCAGTCTTGGGAAGTAACATAAAGTATGGCAAAGGTTTGTGCACAAAGACGTTCAGGTGATCGTTATTTACAAGAGTCGAAAACTGAGGGCACCTGGGTGGCTCAGTCGGTTAAGCGTCCGACTTCGGCTCAGGTCATGATCTCGCGGTCCGTGGGTTCGAGCCCCGCGTCCGGCTCTGTGCTGACAGCTCAGAGCCTGGAGCCTGCTTCGGATTCTGTGTCTCCCTCTCTCTCTGCCCCTCCCCTGCTTGTGCTCTGTCTCTCTCTCAAAAATAAACATTAAAAAAATTAAAAGCAAAAAAACCACAAAAGAATGTAAAAGTGAAAACTGCTTCAGTGTGCAGTGACCAGAGAGGTTATGGTGACAGTCAGCCCATAGGATGTGGGGCAGCCATCGGAGCTGTGACAGCGGGAGTGATGGGCTTTGTAGTCAGGTGACACTTGGTTCAAATCCTGACACTGCCAGTTGCAGACCCTGGGTCTGCTCTTTAACCTCACTGGGCCTCAGTTTCCTCATTGATAGACTAGGAATATCATTTATCTGCCTTTTTTTTTTTTCACGAGTGGAGAAGCATCATTTCCAGGAGGAGCTGATAAACCCTCCTGTGCAGCCTGTACTGAGTCAGCAGGTGGTCAGCCATGCAGAGTACCTTCCCCCTCCCCTGGTGACAGGTGATCAAGCACTTACACTTCCAGAATCTCACTGCATCCTGCCACCTTCGGGACTATCATTCCCATTGCACAGACGAAGAAACTGAGGCTGTGAGCAGTGAACAGACTGACAAAATCACCCAGCAACTAAGAGGGATAATCAGGATTGGTCCCCGGGGATTCTGACCTTTGCACAGGCTGTTGCTTCTCTCCCTTCCCTCTTGTGAACTCCTATGCATCCTTCAAGACCCAGTCCAGATACCACTTAGTCTAGGGAGCCCCTCCTGGTATCTCTCTGCTTGTGCTCCCATGCCTGGAAGCTCCCATCCATGACACTTTCCTGCAAAGGCCTCTGCACAAGTGGCAAGAATGAGATTTGGGTATCAAGTTTAGCTCCAGGTTCGAAGCCCCCCTCGACTCCCCCCACCCCCGCAGGGGGTCAGGTGTATCCAGAGAGTCTCTCCCTCGCCAATTTAATAGGCAAAACCTAGGAAAGCTCATTAACTTTCTCTGATGCTCGGTAAGGGTGGTGAGGTTTAAAATGACAACTGCTCTCCTCCTTCAGCGGGGTGGAAATGTCCAGAAAATGGCTGCCCCCCATTTGCTGTGCATGACCTTGGGCCTCAGTTTCCTGGCCTGTCAAGTGAAGCTGACAGTAGCTGGTAGTCCTCTGGAGACGTGTGGAGGACTGCGCGAGTTGATGTGTGCAAAGCATGCTCGCGGCGACTGGGGTAAGCGTGGCACAAACGTGAGCTATTATCTTCATTAATCTCATTACCGAAGGGCGTCCTCGGCGCCGTGGTCATTGTCAGTGCACGGATCGAGGGTGGCCTGGAGCCCAGCCCGCTGCGCGCCGCTCGCGGCGCGCCGGAGGAGCGCTAAGGACGCGTCCCAGGGGACGTGATATCTGAGCGGCAGGAGCCGGGACGGCCCGAGGAAGCCTCCGGCGAGGCCAGGGCTCCGGGTCCCCACCCCACGCGCCAGCCGCCAAGGGCCCCCCCCTCCGGGGGGGGGCGGGAGCGCAGTGGAAGGGGCGTCCTCCTGTCCCGCCCACCGCCGAGTCCCCGGATCTACCGGGCCGGCCTGGGGGCGGGGGAGGGGAACGGCGGGAGGGGGGTGGGGTAGGCGCCCAGGCTTGGGTTCCAGGTCTCCGCGCTCCACAACCGGGTTGGATTGGGGGGCCCGACCTCACTCCCCACCTGCGCTGTGTCTGGGGTCAGCCCGCCCGCGTTCTGATCCTGGCCCAGCCCCTTAATAGCAGTGCGACCTTGGGGAGGGCGCCTAAACTACCCGCGCCTCAGTTTCCCGCTGGGGGTAATCATCGCACCCACGTTAGGGTTGGCGTGAAAATAAACGAGTCAGTCCCAGTAAAGCTCAGAACACGCACACAGTGAGTACTCGATAAGAGTTGGCTGTGGTCCCTTGATGCATTTAGGGTAAGCAGGGTGGTACCTTGATGCATTTACCTTAAGGGTAACAACTCTTTGGGGGATGATCTTGGGGAAGGTACTGGTTTGGTGCTGAAAACAGTAACTTTTGCTGTTACGTTGAAGCAAGGCATTTCAGGTTTTGGAGCCTCAGTTTCCCCATCTGTAAGGGGGGGGGGGTGTCCATGGCAGATGATTGTGCAGATTACCGTTGGAAACATCAGGTCGGACCTGGGCAGCAGGGTTTTGGGGGGTGTGTAGGAGAATCTGAGGTCACCTCTGTAGCAGGGCAGGGTGGGGGGGGGGGTTATGACCTGGGCAGAGGGCCGGTCAGACCCGAATTCTCATCCGTGCTCTGCCCCTTCTTGCCTGGGTGGCCTTGGACGGTCACTCGGCGTGGAGCCTCGACTTGCTCATCTGTAAAGTGGGCATTGTAGCACTCCCTGCTCCAGGGGGCTGTTGTGACGATCGAGGTGCTTACTCACCAACCGGAGGCTCCTGTCAGGGCTGGGTAGTGCTCGCGCGTTCTTCTATTTGCCCACTGTTAGCTGATGCCCACAGATATGCCTCGACCAGGAATTTGCACACAATCCCCACCCTCGGGGGTCGTCGATCTTGATCACAAGTGTAGACCGTAATTGGCAAGCGTTAGCCCCGAACTGCAAACTGCACTGCGAGAGGGAGGTTAGAGGAGGGAGCCACTGCTGATGGTCCGGGATGGAGGGGCAGGAAGGACACCCCAAATCAGAGGGCAGGGTTTCTTAGCTGAGGCCCGCCATGGAAACAGCAGAGAGTTTACGAGGGGACGAGGTGCGGGTGTCCCGGCAGAGGGACCAGCCTGGGCAAAGGCGTGGGAGTGTGAACCGTCATAACTTGTAGGAAGCGTCCTTAGGAGGTTGATGATGGTAGGCGCAGGGGCAGGCTGGGGAGGGGAACAGGGCACGTGGTGAACGGCCTCGATGCCGAGCATGGACTTTGTCTCGGCGAGCCTTTGAGAGCTGAGGGTTGAGACAGGGGTGGTGGCACTAAGGGCGCAGAGAGTACGGCCCCGCCCCCGCCAAGACTGCGTGCCCAGCACCTGACAGGTTTTATTTAGGAACCCTCAGACCAACTCTCTGCCCCAGGGGGACCCTCTGATGATCCCCATTTGAGGCATCGAGAGGCTAAGGAAGTGGCCTCAGGTCACAGAGCCATTAAAGGCCAAACTAGGATTAGAAGCAGGCTGGCCAGCTTCAGCGTCCAAGCCCTTCACCACCTCTCCTCCCCTTCCTGCTCCCCGTGGGGTCAGCTCCGAGCATCAGCCCTTCCAGGGCCGATTCTGACAATTCCTGGGGTCCCGTATCTCTCCCCTCTGTGCCGGCCCATCCCTGCTCACGACCCGGGCTTTTCCTCCTCGGCTGAAGGACAGCACAGCTTTAATGGAGGGGCCTTGGATGCCGGGCTGTGGGGGAGGAGAGCAATTTCTCAGAAATCCAATAAGCCAGTGAGTGACTCAGTGTGCTGGCAACCCCCTCCCAACCCCCAGCCTCAACTCTGGTCCTGGCTGACAGGGGTCATGGTCACCCCACCCCCTCACCCTGCCTCAGCCCTTTCTTCCTGAAAAGTGTCTCTGGACTGTAGAGTCTGAACACTGTTCCTCTGTCCCCTCGTGCCTCCCCCCTCCTCTGCAGAGGTTCCTTCGTCCCAGGTCAGGTGCAGCCTCCCCAGACTTTGCCTCCTGTCCTGTCTCTGTGCCCTCCTCCCACACCCTGCTGCCACTTGGATCATTCTTCTCAAAGACCAATTGGATCTGGTTTCTCTCCTGCCCACTGTTGCCCCGGGAGAGGGTCCCAATTCCCCCGGCAGGCTAACAAGGCTGTGCAGCGTCACCTCCCATCCCCTCTCCAGTTCCGTGTCCCCAGACATCCCCAGACACAAGCACCCCTTCGGTGAGCCCCTCCTTGTGCTTCCAAGAGCCTCTGGGCCTCTGTTGCTGCTGTTCTCCCTGCCAGGAATGCCCTTCCTCCTTCATCCTCATGGGGAAATCTTACTTATCCTTCAAATGGCACCTCCTCTGGGCAGCCCTCCCTGACTTCCCTGGCAGGACGAGCTGCTCCTTTCCCCGTGTGCCCCCACTGCCTTGTTTGGTCTGGTAGTAGCAGGGATCCCATTGTACGGCAATGATTTGATGAGCGGTCCCCTCTCCGACCAGACTTTTAAAACACTTCAATAATATCCAGATAGCTGCCACCACCGTGCTAAGGCTTTACCTGTGTGATGTCCAGGTCCCCTGACCGTCCGGAGGTAGGTGCCACATTCACCCCCATTTTAGAGATGATAAATGAAACACGGACCGGCAAAGTGACTTGCCCAAGGTCATATGCACTGACGTGGCACAGCCAGTCTCTCTGCAGAACCAGCCCTCTCTCTGCCTCCTTCTTCCCAGCGCAGAGCCCAGCGTGTCAGCTGTGCGCAGAGGTTTGCTGGGTGAATGAATGGGAGTCTTCCCAACGGTAGGTCTCTGGATCAGCCTTAGGAGGTTCAAGGGAAGGGAACTAGCGTGGAGGAGCCCCCCCCCGCCCCCCCTGAGTGTGCCAGGAATGCCCCTGGTCACCCTGGGATGCTGATACTGTTAGCTCATTTTACAGATGAAAAGACTGAGGCTTAGAGCACTTCAGGAGCCCTCCCAAGCCCCGAGGGGGTGGTGGCAGAGCCAGGATTGAGGTGATTCAGGGCATGTTTAGCCCAAGGATCTGGGGACCCCAGTGCTTCTGGAGAGGGGATAGGGGCTCCTTTCACTTTCCTCAAAGCAGAGGAGAATCCCAGAAAATCAAACTGAAGCCAGGGCTTGGGGCCATGGCCTTGACTCTGGTTGTCAGGGGGCATGCAAAGGGTCATCACATCTTCAGGATGAGAGAGCAGCTGAGGCTTGGCCGGAGAGGCCGTTTGAGAATGGGAGGAAGTGCGTGTAAGTGACAGTTAAGAGCTTGGGTGTGGAAACCGACGACAGCCCGGGGCTGGAATCCCACCTCTTCTGTGGGTCATGTGTCCTTGGCCCAGCCTGTAACCTTCCTGAATCTCTCTCCTCGTGTATAGCATGGGGATTGATATGCTTCATGTTGGGTTCTGGTCAGGGTCACAAATCTTGTATCCCCAGTGCTTGGCACAAGGTAAGCACTTTGTAAATGTTAGCTGTTATTAACAAGGTCAGAATTAGGTTCTCGCTGTTATTAACCAGGTCAGAATTAGGTTCTCCTGTTATTAACCAGGTCAGAATTAGGTTCTCGCTGTTATTAACCAGGTCAGAATTAGGTTCTCGATGTTATTAGCGAGGTCAGAATTAGGTTCTCCAGAATTGGGGCCATGTTGAGGGTCAGGGGAGAACTTCGTGAAAAACTGGGCCCAGGGCTGCCGGTCAGCTCGGGGTGGGGTGGGTGGGGGCTGTCTGCATGTGCTTGCTTCTACAGAGGACTCCGCTGGGTGGTCGGGGGCGGGGACCTGAGCTCAGAGTTGACGTTTGCGTCTAACAGCAGAATGAGGAGTGAACAGATGTGGGTTCAAATCCTGCGTCTCCCACTTACTGGCGGAGTAACTTGGTCAGTGTTCTTGCTCTCTTTGAACCTGTTTCCCCCTCTGTAAAATGGAGGTATTATTACCTCCTCCAAAGGAGTTTGGTCGGTTTAATAAGATCATTATACCGGGTACAGGTGTCTCCCCAGGTGTCAAAAAATGCTTTATTTTTAAAAATGATTTCCTTCCCGGGGCGCCTGGGTGGCTCAGTCAGTTGGGCATCTGACTTCGGCTCAGGTCATGATCTCGAGGTTCGTGGGTTCGAGCCCCGCATCGGGCTCCATGCTGACAGCTCGGAGCCTGGAGCCTGCTTCGGATTCTGTGTCTCCCTCTCTCGCTGTTCCTCCCCTGCTTGCACTCTGTCTCTCTCGCTTTCAAAAATAAATAAACATTAAAAAAATTAAAAAAATGAAATGATTTCCTTCCCAGAGGTTTTCCTCGCCGTGTTAACTGCTTTTGGAGAGCAGTGCGGCTGCTTGTAGCCACTCCCTTCCATCCATCTACCAACGTGTTGTTCCCAGCTCATGGCTAGAGCTGCAACCCGCACCGTGGATCCATTGCAGCCGCTGGGAGAGGCGGCTGCCCAGAGGAGTGGGGACAGTCGCGCAACCATGCGGACTTCTAGGAAGACTAGAGCGGGGAGGGGTCCGAGTCAACACTCAGTTTCCAGGGTCCTTCTAAGCCCCACCTCCTCCCTCTGGAGGAGCGGACCTCCTGTCAACGAGGCTTGCGCGCCCCCAGCTGGCCTTCCTGTGAACTGCACCTTCGGCTTTGGAGCCGGCCGGCCACAGGCTGGGAACCAAAATGTCCATAAAAGGTGGAGTATCCAAACTGGGAGGACTCTCAGGGATCGTCCACCCACGCCTTACCGATGGAGACAGGAGGCCCTGTGTGGGGCAGGGAGCTCGCACAGAGCAGGAATTCGGGCCCTGAATCCTAGAGGGGGCTCTGCCAATGCCTGGGCCCGGGAGGTGAGCTCCTTCCCTGGGAGGGTCCTTGGAGTTGAGCTCTGGCTGTGGGTGGGGAATGCGGGGTGATCACTGGCGGGGAGCGGAGCGGTTTCATGTTCTCAGCCCCTCGCCCCATCTGGCCGGCCCAGCCGCTGGATTTCTTGTTTTGTTTTGGAGCAGCAGAGTCAATGCAACCTGATAGCTATGAAATAGGAACTCAAGGGCGTGTGTGTGTGTGTGTGTGTGTGTGTGTGTCTCAAGGGGTGACGTTGGTGTCTATCAGCAGGTGCCCTGGGCTAGTGACATCACTGTACTAAAACTCTGGTCTTCTTCTTTTTTTTTTTTTTTTTAACTTTAATGTTTATTTTTTAGAGAGAGAGGGAGAGAGAGACCATGGGTGGGGTAAGGGACAGAAAGAGAGGGAGACACAGAATCCGAAGCAGGCTCCAGGCTCCGAGCTGTCAGCACAGACCCGACGTGGGGCTCGAACTCACGAACTGCGAGATCATGACCTGAGCCGAAGTCGGACGTTTAATCCACTGAGCCACCCAGGCGTCCCTCCGGTCTTTTAAACCGGTTAGCCCACCCCCAAGTCCCCAAGATCTGCCATTACCATCTTGCCCCTGGTTCTCCAGCATAAGGTGGTGGCGGGGGAGGGGACACGAACGCTGGAAAGATTCTTGCCTTTAGAGCCAGGGTCGCTGATAGGGATGGATGTCGGAGTGGGGGGGGGGCGGTTTGTAGCAGGTCAGAGGCGGGGAGCGTCGGGGAGACGAGAGGTGAGGGTGCTGCCCTGGCTTCTGGCCTGGGTGATGGGTTGCACCTCCAAATGAGATGAGCAGCTTGGGGGGACCTGCGCACAGCCACCTGGTCCTGGAAGCTCATTGCATATGGAGAGCACTGTGTCCTCCTGACTGTCCCTTGCACCCTCCCCAGCCCTTCTTCCGGGCTGGGCAGCTGCGCATGCGTGTACGTGCACACGTGCACGTGTGCGTGGGCGTCTGATGTGTGTCTGTGCTGCGCACGTGCGTGCTCGTGGGCTGGAAGCCTGGTGTCACTAGGGATGGGGGCCTCTAGAGCCTTACTGCCCCAGGAAGAGGTTGCCTGGGCTGGGCAATGACCCTTCACTCCCTTTCCTGTTCCAGTCACACAGAGATTGGGGGGCCCTGGTTTGTCCCCTGATAGAGGGTGCATGGTGACAGCCTGGCCTAGTCTGGTTTAGGGTTCAGATGGGAGTTCCAGGCCTGCACCCATCACCCCCAGTAGGGTGGCCTCAGGCAAGTCTCTGCCTCTCTGGGAATCTCAGTGTTTTTACCGGACAAACAGTATCAGGGAGCTGTGGCTCACGGGTGACTGGGGAGGACGAGGTGAGTGGGGGGCACTGTTATTTTTAAATCGGGTGCTCTGTTGGGGCGCCTGGGTGACTTAGTCCGTTAAGCGTGCGGCTCTTGGTTTCGGCTCTTGGTTTTATGATCTCACGGTTCGTGTGTCCGAGCCCCACACTGGGTTCTGTGCTGACTGAGCAGAGCCTGCTTGGGATTCTCTCTCTCTCTCTCTCTCTCTCTGCCCTCCCCCTGCTCATGCTCTGTCTCTGTCTCTCTCAAAATAAATAAATTAACATCATAGAGGCGCCTGGGTGGCTCGGTCGGTTAAGCTTCTGACTTCCGCTCAGGTCATGATCTCACGGTCCGTGAGTTCGAGCCCCGTGTGGGGCTCTGTGCTGACAGCTGGGAGCCTGGGGCCTGCCTCGGTGTCTGCGTCTCCCTCTCTCTCTGCTCCTGCCCCGCTCACACTCTGTCTGTCTCTCTCTCTCTCTCAAAAATAAATAAACATAATAAAAATGGGGTGCTCCATTGCTTGGTAATCAGGCCCCCACCTGCCTTTCTGACTTCACTTCCCCGGTGCCTTTCTCCCTTGCTCTGCTGTGGCCACGCTGGCCTTCCTCACGTGTCTGGAGATCACCCCCTTAGTCCAGGAGGGAGCCTTTGCAGTGATCCTTCCTCCTGCTCAGTTGTCGCCTGGCCGGTTCCTTCCCAACCTTCAGGTTCCTGTTTAATGTCACCTCTCGGGGGTGGGGGTGGGGGCCCGCCTGACTGGTCCAGCTAAGGTGCCCGCTGTGCCCTCTCCCACCCTCCATAGCGCTCTCCTGTTTTTTTCTGCCTGGCACTTGCTGCCAGAGCCTGGTGATTTGTTCATTGACCGTTGCCCCACCCCTGCCTCTCAGACTGGGCTCCTTCAGGCTGGGCCCCTCGTGCTGTTGTGTGCCGTGTCCCCTCTGCCTGCCACAGTGCCCAGCACATAGGAGGCCCTCAGGAATTATCTGTGAAGTCCGCAGAGGCTTCTGATGCCTGGAGAGAGCTGATGTGTGGAGCCAGACAGTCCTGGCTTGAACTTGGGTTCCAATTCCAAAGCCTGGCTCCCTAGCCCGCTGGCCTCGGTTTGCCCATCTGTCAGGTGGGGCTAAGTAATGTACCGTCACAGTCGCTTCGAGGAAGCCATGAGATCGAGCGGGTGCTGAGAGCTGCTCTGTGGTCCCTGCCCCTCTTTTACTTTACTTCAGCCTCACAATCATCCCAAGGAAGGGACTATTATTATTATCCCGTTTTACATAGGAAGAAACTGAGGCTCAGAGGAGTCAGTCACCTGCCCGGTGATGACCTTGTCTCTCTAGTAAGGGCCGTGCGTACAGGAACTTTGGGAACACAGCCGGTTTCTCTCCCGGGCAACTCATCGGTGCTCAGGGAGGACGAGGAATCTGGCAACCTGAATTCTGCTTCCAGCTCTGCCACTGACTGGCCGCGTGGCTCCAGGTGGGTGCCTGGCCCCCCTCGATCCCCAAGCCAGGAAGTGCCATAGGGCTGGGCAGGAGCAAGGGCAGGCAGGTGGGACTGGCTCTGGCTGGTAGTTACCAGGTGGGGGTGTGGGCCCAAGGTTGCCAAATGTTTGAACTCTTCAAGAGAAGCAGAAAATTGGGATGTTGATGTGAAATTTGACTTTGAGATGTTGATGACAATTTAAACAAAAAAAAAAGAAACACACTGTGTGGTTTTGGAGAACAGTCTCCATGTGTGGGCTGCCTTTGGGCTCGTGGGTTGTCACTTTGCCATCCATGGGATGCTTGCTCTCTGGAGGCCTCTTCCTGTCCTTGGACCCTTGATAAAAGTGACTCGCACTGTTGAGTACTTCCTATGTCCAAGGGCACGTGTGAGGTCAATTGACTGCCTCTGCCCCCCGCCCCCCTGGTGTTCCCATCATGTAATACCACCCCGCTAGGTAATATTATCTCCATTTGATAGGTGGGCAAACTGAGGTCCAGAGAGGTTAAGTGACTTGTCCAGGGCCACACAGCTAATAAATGGCAGGGCTGGGGGACAAAGCAGAGCTCGCCTGCTCCAAAACTTCTTGTGTGACCACTCCATCATCCTGCCACAGTGATCCCCATACTCTCTGTCCAGCCTCCTGCCCACCAGGACACCCCCCATCCTGGCTTCCTGGGGACTCATGCCCTCACCGGCTGACCCCAAGGCTGGTCTGGCACAGCCTTGGCCTGGAAGGAGCGTGAGCCAGGGAGGAGGCTTCTCCTCCTCCCGGGACCTGGCTTCTCTCTGCAGAACCCCTGGTGCTCCAGGCTGTGCTAGAGACCTGCTGATTTGATGCGACACCTGCCGAAGCAGCACCAAGGCCAGGGCCGCCTCCAGCAGCCCAGCCACAGACGTGAGGCAGTGTTTGCTCCCTTTTGGAAATCCTGGCAGGGAGCTGGCTGTGGCGGCGGAGCTGCTGACGGCTTTCCACATTTTTCCAGCAGCCTCTGCTTCAAAGTCCTCTGGCGCACAGAGGTCGTGTGTACGTCTGCTCAAGTGCACCTGCTCAGGTGGCCGTGTGGCTCCACGTGGGTCACTGTGTGGGGGCTGAGGGGACACGCGTCTGTGTCTGAGCACAAGGAGACGTGTCTGCGTGCTGGGCTGGGGTGTCCGGTGTGGGGGTGCCTATCTGTGGGCACTGCCTGAGAGTGCACAGCCGTGCGCCTCTGTTCCTGGACGTTTGGGGGAAACTTGAGGGTTTTTTACAAATTGAGGTGTAATTTGCATACAGGAAGGTGCACAAATCTTAGGTGTACAGCGTAGGATTTTTACATAGGTCCAACCGAGGGACCATCGTCTGGGTCCAGGGGCTCCCTCGTGCCCCTCCCGAGGTGATACATCCCCTGGTGACCATTTTTCTAGCCTCTATGCATCAGGACTCAAGTTCTCTTTAAATTTTGGTCTCGATCCTGTTCCAGCTGCTTAGTGGGTCTGTGAATTCAAGCAGCAGCAGCAGCAGCAGCAGCAGCAGGGACCGTGGCCTGATACTTGGAAGAACTTCCAGGTGAACTTCCTTGAAATCTGGGGACTCAGACCCTTGGGGAAGCTGCGTGAATATTGCTTCTAATGGTGAAGGTGGGAAACAGTGGGTAAAACAGCCGCCATTTATTCTTTACAGGTGCTTTAAGATAGATGATTTTATTTAAGTGCCACATGACCTTATAAAGTTGGTGTGGTTGTCCCTATTTGTGGATAAAGACCTCTAAGGCTCAGCAGGCAAGGAAAAGCCCAGGCTCACAGAGCTAGTGAATAGCAGAGTGGAATTTGGGTCCCGGCCTCTTGTCTCCAAAGCTGTTCTCTTCCTTCCCAAGGCTGCCTGTTTGGATGATCAGCGACCCCTTGTTGGGGCCAGGACCTCGCTCCCGGGTACTCTGGGACCCCTCCTCCCCCCATTTCTACTTTCAAAGGCCCCACTCCACCTGGAGTTAAGTATCACCCACATCCCAGGCATAACTGTTGCTTTGGAAACGAAGATAGTTTGAACTGGACAAGTGATTGTAGGTCATCTTGTCCGGTGCCCTTAGCTTATGGCTGGATGTAGGGCTCTCAGTCGGCGGGGACTTGCCCAAGGTTACCTGCTGACCCTGTGGCAGTTTTGAGTGCAGACTCTGATGACCTTGACCTTGTGGGTTGGGGACACTGGTGGAAGGAGCAGGCCCGGTCATTCTCAGGCATGTGCTCGAGTTGGAGAGATTACCCTTCCTTGTGGACTTTCTTCTCTGTGCTGTCCTGGTGGCAGAGCCTGTAGGGTCCAGAAGGGGACTCCCGGTCTGACCTTGGCTGTGCCAGTCTGCCGGGCCTCAGCTTCCTTCAGCAACAATAGGCACTGGCCAACTTTGAGGGGAATTTGATCATAACTTCCCATCTTTTTTTTTTTTTTTAAGATTTTATTTGTAAGTAATCTCTACACCCAGCATGGGGCTTGAACTCACAACCCTGAGATCAAGAGTCTCCTGCTCCACCAATGGAGCCGGCCAGGCGCCCCTCATACCCTCCCATCTTATAGCCCTCGCTGCACCTGCCGCGACCTGGGCAGGTGGCAGTGTGGTACGCGGGAGCCAAAGTTGGCTTTGGAGCCATATAGGGGACTTGCTGTGTCATCTGGGGCAAATCACTTTGCCTCTCTGAGCCTCAGTTCATCTGTAAAATGGGGATAATAATAGGACCTACTTCATAAGGGTATTGTGAGCGTTACTAGAAACAATGGTAGCAATTATTTCTAGTGATTGCAATTATTTCTAGACTTCGAGTGTTCACTATGTGTTGGAAACTGCAATCCCATTGAATCTTCCTAGTAGCACTAAGCAGCAGTTACTGCTAATATCCCCTTTTTACAAGGGAGGAAACTGAGGCTCAGAGGGGTTGGATGGTTTGTCCCAGTCGTGAGCGGTAGTGCCTGGATTCCAGCCCAGGTCTGTCTGACTCCAAAGCCCTGAATACTTAACCCTGGAGGGTTATTCAAGACATTTAACAATTGGCCTGGCCCGGCCCCAGGCCATCAGAATAGACGCCTGCCGTAAATAAACCAGCGGTATGTGTTCTCGCGGCCCCGTCTGATCTATTACACACTCAACTGTGTTAAATGGGATTAATCCAGGAAATGAGATTACAGATGTCAAGCAGCTTGGAGAACCTCGAAGCGAAGCTCTCCATAGCCTTGGATTCCATTTCTTCTTACGTCGTGGGGAAGAAGCCCGAGAATCAGGAGGCCTGGGCTGAACTCCCGGCTCTGCTGAATGACCTCTGCTGAGTACTGGAAGGCAGTTTCCAGGATCAGACCTTAACGGGTCTAAACCTGCTAAGGAGAAACTGTTCAGGTCCCTCCATGTGCTCATGACAAGGGGTTCCCTCCAACCAGACCCGGGAGGCCCTCAGCTTGGCCCCGGTTTGTTATATCACTCAATCAACGAATTCACATGTTCGTTTGTAAAGAACGACTTAACATACGTCGTACGGGGGGCGCCTGGGTGGCTCAGTCAGTTAAGTGTCTGACTCTTGATTTCGGCTCAGGTCGTGATCTCATGGTTGTTGAGATCGAGCCCCATGCTGGGCTGGGCTCTGCGCTGAGTGTAGAGCTTGCTTAAGATTCTCTCTCTCTCTCTCTCTCTCTCTCTCTCTCCTTCAAAACACAAAAACAACCTGCCCCTCCCCAGCTGTCCCCGCCCGTTCTCAGGCACACAATGATCTGTTTTCCGTCACTGTAGATGGATTTGCCTTTTCTAGAAGTTGATATAAATGACATCATACCATGTGAAGGCTTTGGGGTCCAGCTTCCTTCCTTTAGCACAGTCTTTTGAAGATGTACCATGCAGTCGTGTATCCTTTTGTGCTGCTGAGTACTGTCCTGTTGTACGGATATTCCACAGTTTGTCTTTCCACGCACCTTTGGATGGACATTTGGTTTTTCTCCCTGTTTTTGGCTGTTACAAATAAAGCCGTCAGGGACATTTATGTACCAGTCTTTGCGTGCACACAAATTTTCATTTCTCTCGGTAAATACCTAGCGATGGAAAGGCTGGGTCGTGCGGGCTGCTTCCCACGGCGGTCGTACCTTTTTACCCCCCCACCAGCAGCCTATGCGGGTAACAGTCTTCCACATCGTCACCACCACTGGCTCTCGTCGGGCTTTCCAGTTTTAGCCGTTCTGGCAGATGTGAAATGATGGTCACAGGATGTCACCCAGAGGGAGGCTGACTTTGTCTCAAGGTTCGGAAAGAGCGTTCTACGTGTCGGCGCGGTCCAATTAGGGAATGAATTTCCTAATGGAGTAGTGAGCCCACCATGCCTGGGAGTGTTCAAGGCTTTGAGTGCCTGGGTGAGATGTGTGGACCAAGGATCCTAACCCCAGATGGGTTTGGACTAGATTAAAAACAATTTTTTTCATGTTGATTTATTTTGAGAGAGAGAGAGAGAGAGAGAGAGAGCATGAGCAGGGGAAGGGCAGAGAGGGGGCGGGGAGAGAGAATCCCAAGCAGGTTTCACACTGGCAGGGCAGGGCCCGATGTGGGGCTCAATGCCACGTACGATGAGATCATGGCCTGAGCCGAAATCAAGAGTCGGATGCTTAACTGAGCCACCCAGGCGCCCTGGACTAGATTTTAATGAGCTCCCTCCAGCTTTGTGGCTCTAAGAATCTTAAATGATGAAAGCCTCACTGGTAGCATTATTCTTAATATCCTCATCTTGCTGGCTCCAACCCCCACCTTCCCCCGCGGGAAGCCACGTCCTGCGTGAGTTCCTCTCCCTTCTCAAGGGTGTGGGCGAATCCTGTGTGCTCATGAATCAGGGGAGACGGCCACCTGCGTCGTCCTCTGTGCCCATCAACCGCCATTTCCACTGCCCCCTTCAATTTCTCCATGACGGTCCTGTCCCGCCAGGTCCCGCCTGCCTCTGCTTCTAGATCGCTGCAGGATCTCCCTGTTTGCGGGTCACTAAGGGGAAGAGTGCTCCTCTAGGGTGGGATCCCCCAGCAGGGCTGTTTGGGACCACTCATAGGACGGCTCCCTCTCTTGCTCTCAGTCTCCTCCTCCCAAGGTTGGTGACTGGGTTGTAACAGGTCCAGGAACCAGCCGGCAGGATGGATCCAGACCCAAGACGCCCCCCATCCTGAGGCCCCTGGCTTGCCACCCGGACTCTGTGCTTTCTCTTAGGAAGGGTTTCTCCTTGGTTCCTGACGGTCCTTCCTGGCTTCCACTGGGTGTCTGCCTTTCGTCTGCCAGGCATGCCTCACGTGTGTCTGAACCCAAAGTAATCTGGTCCTGCTGCCATCTTGTGACCTAGTGGCTGCACGTGGATGGCTGGATGTGGAGCATCGCTCAGCCTTGCCCCCTAGGTGTGTCCGGTCGCCCCTGGCTCCGTCGGGACCCCTAATGACCCAGTAGAAGTAATCAAAGGCAAGCCATGTTTTAAAAAAGCTTTCTTGGGGCGCCTGGGTGGCTCAGTCGGTTAAGCGGCCGACTTCGGCTCAGGTCATGATCTCGAGGTCCGTGAGTTCGAGCCCCGTGTCGGGCTCTGTGCTGACCGCTCGGAGCCTGGAGCCTGTTTCAGATTCTGTGTCTCCCTCTCTCTCTGACCCTCGCCCGTTCATGCTCTGTTTCTCTGTCTCAAAAATAAATAAACGTTAAAAAAAAATTAAAAAAAAAAAGCTTTCTTTTAGACTAGCTTCCCCTCAGTTGATTTTGAATATTGACAACGAGCCAGCATATACACTGATTTTTTTTAATGTTTATTTATTTTTGAGAGAGAGAGAGCAGAAGAGGGGCAGAGAGAGAGAGGGAGACACAGACTCCGAGGCAGGCTCCGGGCTCCGAGCTGTCAGCACAGAGCCCGACGCGGGGCTCAAACCCACGAACCGTGAGATCGTGACCTGAGCGGACGTCGGATGCTCAACCGACTGAGCCCCCCCAGGCGCCGCCTCCCCTCCCCTCCCCGCCCCCACCAGCATATACACATTGGAAATCACTGTTACAGAATGAGTTGGTCCACAATCTATCCTCCGGTGTTCACACCCTTGCTTGGTGCCATCCGTCCACAAGGTCCTGGGGTTGTACCAGGGTTGGGCTTGGTGACCAATAAGATATGGGACTGCTGAGATTAGGTTAGAAAAGACCGTGTAGCTTTGGCCTGGGCCGTCTCCTCCCTGTCTTAGGCCTGGGGGCGCAGGGGACACAGGCGGCCCTGGGACCTGGCGGGTTTTGTGTTCCCTCCTTTGTGCTGCCAGCAGCCCGATGGTGGGGGAATGCCTCTGGCACTTACATAATCTTCCTTTTGATTTGAGCTTCCTTCAGTTCCTGCTTTTCCAATCAAATCATCTCAAGTCAATAATCTTCCTTGGCAACGTTCTCGAACAGACATGAAACGTTCTGCCGAGCGGACCCGTCTTCGTTTACGCTACCCCTGTCCTCTGGCGGGACATCGAGGTGATTTCCAGTTTCTCTCTGTCATAAAAAAGGCCGTGACGAACATCCTCAGCACCCCAAGCTTGGGTCACATCTCCAAAGATGCCTGCAGGAGGCGTTCGAGAAGTGGGGGGTGAGCGGGCCAAAGGTTGTGAACCTCCTTTAAGCAACAAAAACATCCTGCTAAATGTCCTTCCAGAAAAATGGCACTGAGTCCTGCCAGCAGTAGAGGAAATTCTTCATCTCGCTTCGCGCCCCCCCCCGCCCCCCCCAGCATCGGGTGTCCCACAAAGCCAGGGGCTTTGTGCACCTGCGCTTACTGGCTGTCGTGGGCCCGGCTCTGGGCACCTGCTGGGGGACGTGGCCGCACATCACACTGTTTAGGCAGCTGCTATGAGGTGCCAGTGCCTCTAGGGTCCACATAAGTCAGGGAAGATCTATGTCGTTTTCTTTGATTTCAAATGAAGTGGCTTCTAAACACCACTTAAAAATACGTTAATAATGGTGGCGACGTCTCACCCATCTTGAAGAAGTGACAGGCGTTTCCCTCAGCAAAATGTTGAAGTGGGAGAGTGGGTTAGGGCGTTAGGAGATTGATTCGTTTCTGCCAAGGGGCTCATTACCTCTTGTCTAGACGACCTCCTGACTGGCCCCCTGCCTCCAGCTCCCGCAGCACCCCCCCCCCCCCCCCCGCCTCCGGCCCAATCCCTCCCCTACACTGAGGTCTAGTTAACCTTGTTGACGTGGTTCGAGAAAGTGGGATGTGTGAGGGGCTTGGAGTCAGATGCCCGGGGTTCTGGTCTGTGTTCTGTCACTGAGTTCCTGGGTGTGGTGGATCCACATCTACCTCTGCACCCCCCTTTTCTCGGATCGGCACTCCGGGTTTCCTTTGAGGTCTCCCTTTCTCAGTCTTGGGATGTCATGGCAGGCTGACACTGCTTCCCCCCCCCCCCCCTGCCCCACCCATTCAGAGGTAGGCATATTATACCCAGGCTTGGCCATTGAGAGTTCTACAGACCCCCGGCCCAATGATCAAGGGGCAGCGTGTGTCTGAGGCTGAGCCAGCCATTTTCTGAGGGCTGGATCCAACTGTACCTGAAGCTCACTCTCAACATCCTGGTTATGTGAGCCAAATCTCCACTCCTCCTCCTCCTCCTCCTCCTCCAAATCCATCTGAATTGGGTGCTTGTTACTTGTAAACAAAAGAGCTGAGACTGCTACACAGCGTGACCTTGAGCAAGTCCTTTTTTTCTGTGGTGGTCTCAGTTGTTCCATCTGGGAAATGAAAGAGTTGGGATTCTTTGAGGTTCTTCTAGCCTGGGAAGTTCAAGTTCCCCATCTGGGTTGGGAGGGTCACAGGTGGAAGGGCTGGCTCGTCCGGAGACTCCATTGCTGTGCAACATCACCAGGAGCAACCTCAGTGGGCACGTTCTCCCCAGACCTCCAAAGGGCTGCCCTGGGGCAAAGGCAGTGTGGGTGACAAACGCTACGGAGAACACCCAGCCCAGAGGGAGAGAGAGGGAGTGTGGCTGGGGGACATGTTTTTGTGTTTCAAGTTTCCTTAAGGAGTCTCTACACCCAACGTGGGGCTCGAACACATGACCCCGAGATCAACAGCTGCATGCTCTAATGGCTGAGTCAGCCGGGTGCCTTGGTGGTTTCTGGTCTGTGGCCACGGAAGCTGTGATGTTTACGCAGACACCTGAAGGCTCGGAGGGGGGTCAGCCGAGCAGAGCTGCTGGAAGGGCCAGGGTGAGCGGGGACCGCGGGACGGCGTCGCGTGTGGGCCGGGAGGGCGGGGCTGCCTGGTGGCTTTGCTCAGCCGCGTGGACCCCTGCTGGAGGCCAGGATGGACACAGGAATTTGGAGATGTGGGGAAAGGTGGAAGCTGGAGGCGTGAGTTTCAGCAGAAAGAAGGGGGTTAGACCCGAGACTGCATGGGCACCGGGAGAGGGGGCGAGGGGGCAGAGCAGAGCCCCGACTTTTCGAGCAGGAGGAAGACTGAGGGGAGAGAGATTGTCCCCAGAAGTCAAGAGGAGAAAGCCGCGTCCCCCGCGTCCATGCCAGGGCCGGTCCCATGCACCAAGGGCTGGCGCTTGGCCTCTGGGCTCAGCACCAGGCAGGTGGTTGTTGACCTGGACGAGAGCGGTGGGGGCAGTGGAGCGGAGGCCCCAGAGGGAAGGGGTTGGCAACAGGGCCCGAGAAGAGCTGGGGTCAGAGGGCAGCAGTCTGGGGATGTGTCTTTCAGCGAGGCCTGAGTAGAAGTGGGGAGCAGGGAATGGGACGTCAGAGAGGAAAGTTCTACAGGCAGGCCACCAGGGGCAGAGCTTGGGGGAGGATGGTGGAAGCTTCTAGAAGACTTGGAGCACCTTATTTATTTATTTCTAAAATTGCTGTCTGGCTCTCAAACGGGGAACTTCAGAAGCCTTTGATTCTGAGCACACCCTGCCGGGCCCCTTCCTGCTGCCCCCGTCATCAGCGCCCTCTGACCCGCCCGCTGCCCCGTGGGTCCCGGCCTCTGGCCCCGCAGCCTCTGATCTTGGCCAGGCTGCGTGCGTGTGTGCGTGGGCCCTGGTCGGCCACCCGGGCGGCGGAAGTTGGGGCACGGCAGGCGTGTCCTGGGCAGAGCCGTGTGAGGGCCCTTTGTCCTGGGTCAGCTCTGGAGCTCGATCAGGCCCTCGTGGGGCCGGAAACGGCCTCTGATGCCCCCAGACAGAGGGTCTCTTTGAGAGGCCGAGAAGTGGGGAGCTGGGGTTTATTACCACCCCCCCCCCCGTTTTTGTGGGACCATCAGAGGGCCCTGGGCCCCGGTGGACCTCGATTACTGTTATGTCACGGATATTGTGATTACTGTTGGGGACGACTTCCCTCCCTGGCTTTGCGGGGCTCTGCCTCAGCCACCCCCAGCCTGCTTCCTGCCTCCCCCCTCCGGGGCACCTGTTTGGGGCCTCCCCGCCCACAGGAGTGACTAGGGTGCCAAAGCAGCGGTGGCTCTCACCGTGTGCCAGATACGGCCCCTCTAGGTGCTTTCCGTGTGTGGGTTCTGTGTTCATTCCCACAAGGACCCTAGGAAGGCCCGACTGCTCTCCTTCCCCCCGCTTTATAGACGGGCACCTGAAGGCATGGCGGGGTTCAGGAACTGGCCCAAGTTCATGTGTCAGGGGTGGGGCTGGGCCGTGGAGTGCAGAGGCCTGGGTGTGAATCCCAGCTCCTCGATGCTACTTGTGTGACCTTGGGCACGCCCCTTACCTCTTCTAACACATGGCTTCGAGGTGTGAGTGCCTCTCCTTCCGCTCCTTTGCCCCCAGGTGCCGTGTTCACCACAGCGTGGAAGGTGACATGTTTCAAGGCACTTACCTCAATAGTGGCCTCTGGACGCCCCCCTACAACCATAGCTTTTTTATTGGGGTGCCAGCCCGAATCACCTAGAAAATTATACAAAGACCCATGCCCCGAGTCCGACCTTGGAGATTCGGAAGCCAACTCCCACAAGCTGTTATATCCAAAGGAATGAATCTCTAATAGTGGAATGCCTGACTGTGATAGGTGGTAGAGAAGAGACTTAGAAGGCTGAAGTTGGGTGGGTGTGGGAGGGTCCTTCCCACATCCCCAGTGTGTTCAGTTCAGCCCGCCCTGAACTGAAAACAGCCCCCTTGCCTGGTGGCCCAGTAAACTGAGTCTGCTAAGCTTTGCACTTAATTAAAAGCGAGGGGAGTCAATGGCCTGGGGCTCCTGATCTGTCAAGAGTTGCTGTTCAATTTCCCTCCGTCAAACCTCATTTCCAAACGTCCTTTTCTGAGGGGAGGGCATCTAGTCTCTGTTTCTTCTCATGTCCTTTTCTGTCTTTCTAGTAAGAGCTGACCTTTATGTGTGTGTGCTGTCCTGGCCTGGAGGCACCCAGTTTGCAGTAGGTACACGTGTGCTCCTTTAGTAGATGAGGAAATTGAGGTTCTGAGACCACAAAACCACTTACTCAAGGTCACACGGCTGCTAATCTGTAAGCTAAGATTTTGAGTACATTCTTAACCCCCTACTCGGAGCTGCTCTATATCAGATGGGAGTGCAAACCCGGTAGGCTGCACCGACAGGAAACTTAGCAGCGTTGAAAGAACTCGGGACTTATCATTCTCACATATTAGAAATCTAGGGCTGGTACAGCAGCTTAGCAATATTGTCAGAGAACAGGCTGTCTCCCCTCTAATGTCCCTAACTTGTGGGTTTTGCCCTTATCGTTCCAAAGCGGCTGCCATACCTCCAGCGCTCTCATTTGCATTCCAGGCAGAAAGGTAGTGGAAGGACAAGAGGTCTCCAACTTGGGGAAGCTCCGTCTTTTTATTTGGAAAGTGAAGCCCTTCCAGCAGACTCCCGCTTAGGTCTCCCGGGCCGGAACATTCCCCCGGCTACCCTTGGCTGGAAGGTAGTTGGGAAAACGAGACTTTAGCTTTCCAGCCTCTAGCGTTTCAGATGTCAGTGAAAGAGTGGCTGGGAAAGGCGTTGGGGGCCACCCTCGGTTCCTGCTTGGCCTTCAGTTGTGGTCTTTCCGTGCAGGTCTCTTCACCTGCTCAGTGTCCCCCGCCCAGTCCCACTTCTGACCCGGGGCAGACATGGGGCATGGAGGGACTTTATGGGTGCCGCTGTCGTCCAAGGTCTGGGCAACGACGGGAAGCCCAGAGAGCTTCAATATCAGGACGGTTTGTTTTTTGGGCCTCATTTTCCTCATCTGTGAAACGGGGCCTGGGCCGCGGGGGGTTGAGGTGTGGGGGCCCCGCTGAGCAACTCCCTGTCTCCACGCGGGCATCAGGTTCCCCTGCTGGAAAGTGAGAATGAACTAGAAGGGTGAGGGCCTTTGGAGGGTCTTGTTCCACAGGGAGGAGGTGCTGTTTTCAGTCGACATTTGAGGAGGGAGGTGGGACCGGGAGCCACCAGCGCCGGGAGGCCCGGCAGGGGCCGGTGGAGCTCTTGACATCTCCCCTCCGAGTCCCGCTACCTCCGGAGAGGGACCCAGGGACCCATCAGATGGTCTGTCCCCCATGGGCCTGTAATGGCCTGACCCCCAGTGCTCTCCCACCGCAGCTCCCGTGAAATAGCTCTCTGCTGGGCTTTGAGCCAGAGACTACAGTGGCCTGGCCTGCCTGGCCAGCCACAGCACTGTCCCCGAATACGCCCCTTGGAGGAGCGGACGAGGCTCACTGGGACCCACTCTGGGGCGCTGGCCTGCTCTGCCTCTCTGTGTCTCAGTGTCCCCATGACTCAGCATCCTGGGGATGGTGGGAGCACCGTAGCTGCCTCTGCCCAATTCCATTTTGCCTTGGTCCCTGGTCTGTCTGGGCTGAGCTCTCCAGGGGCCCGGGAGGAGCTGGCGTGAGTGTACTGGGGGAGGCAGGTTCCAGGGGTTCCAGCGCTGTTCTGCCCCTGACCTGCCATGTGACCATGGGTGGGTGCCTTCTGCTCTCTGCGTTCCTCCCCTCCGTAAAAATGTCCCCGTTCTAAGCCCCTTGCGACTCCGCGCTGTGAGTCCATGACTCGGGGTGTCCCCCGCCCAGAGGCAGCTTTCAACAGACCTCGGAGGCCCCTGCCCAGGAAGATGCCCCAGGACAGTCAACCTCCCTGTCTCTGTCCGGAGAGCCGGGTTTGCGGGTGCTGTGCGCCCCCTGGTGGCTTCTCGGAACACTGCTCGTGGAGGCCCTGGTGAGAGTTTTCTGCGGGGCTGGGGGGCGGCGGGTACCGGGGAACCGGGGAGTGGGGGGGGGGGGGGAGGGGGGAAGCAGCTTTCTTTCCTTTTGGGGGGATGAGTGGAGGTGGGGTTGCTATAGTTCCTGGGAAGCTTTGGGCCCCCAAATGTAACCCTGCCTGCCACCTCCCCACCTCACTCAGAGAAACCAAGTTCCTGGTTTGGCTCCCCTCCCCCCTCTCGATTCTGCGGACCCCACTGGGGTACCTTGTCTCTGTGAGAAGGGTGGATCCTGCTCTCTGAGGAGAGGAGACTGAGACTCGGGGGTCTCATGGATGAGTCTGCCGCTGGCCTCCCAGGCTGGGCTCCCATTCCCACCCGTGCGACGCTCTTCCCCATCTTTGGAGGCACGGATGCCCATCCTGCAGGTCCCAACTCAAGCGCCAAGTTATTATCTATTATCGGCTATTATTTGTGGTGAATTACCCATAACACAATCGACCATTTTAAGCATCTGGAAGTGTATATTTCGGCGGCCTTAAGTACACTCACTGTGCGGCCACCCCCTCCATCCATCGCGGGAACTTTTTCATCATCCCACACTCAAACTCTGCACCCATAACGCGCTAACTCCCCATTTCCTCCTCCCCCAGTCCCTGGCACCCCCATTCTATTTTCTGTCCCTGTGACTTTGCCCACTCGAGCGGCCTGATAGAAGCAGAAATCACAGGCTGATTTCTCTGCATGATGTCTTCCAGGTTTGCCCATGTTGTGGCGTATGTCAGAATTTCCTTCCTTTAAAAAAATTTTTTTAAACGTTTATTTATTTTTGAGAGAGAGAGAGAGAGAGAGAGAGAGAGAATGTGAGCAGGAGAGGGGCAGACACACACACACACACACACACACACACACACAGAAACCGAAGCAGGCTCCAGGCTCTGAGCTGTCAGCACAGAGCCCAATGCGGGGCTGGAACCCACGAACCGTGAGCTCATGACCTGAGCCTAAGTCAGATGCTTAATTGACTGAGCCACCCAGGCGCTCAAGAATTCCCTTCCTTTTTAAGGCTGAACGATATTCCATGTGTACCCCACATGTTGTTTATCCGTTCATCCGTGGACGGACACTTGGGTGGCTCCTAACTTTTTGGCTGTCGTGAATAATGCTGTTCTGGATGCAGGTGCACAGATATCTGTCTGTCTGAGACCTTGCTCGCGGTTCTTCTGGGTGGATCCCCCGGAGTGAGATTGGCTGGATCATATGGCAATTCTGTGTTTGATTTTTTTGGTTTTGGTTTTTAGGCACCGCCATACCACTTTCCACGGTTGGTCACGCCATTTGACGTTGCCATCAGCAGGCACCGAGGATCCTTCATAGCCTCACCGACACCTGTGGTTTCCTTTTTGCTTTTTTTCTAGAGGCCATCTTAACAGGTACGACGCGGTACTTTGTAGTTTGGATTTGCATTTCTCTAATGATTAATGTTGTTGAGCATCTTTTCCTGTGCTTGTCAGTCTTGTCTTTTTTGAATTAACACTATTTCCCCCAGACCAGCAGCTTCAGCATTATCTGAGAACTTGTCAGAAGTGCAAATTCTCAGTCCCCATCGAGGGAGGATCGACTGAATGGGAAACTCCCAGCAATCTGGGTTTTAACCAACCTTCTGGGTAATTCTGATGCACACTCAGGTTTGAGAACTCCCGGTCTGGGCATGGTGCCAGGCCCTTTGCAGACCGTTATCATCCCCACTTAGCAGATGGGAAACCAGGGCTCAGAGAGGTACCTTGTAGGAGTCATGCAGAGTCTGAGGTCAAGCTCCTAGCCTGCCCACCGGGTGCCTTCCCTGGGATTTCCAGGAGCCCGGGACACATTCCTTTCATGGCCAGCATGGGGAGCCCTCGACCCAGGACCCAGAGTCTAGGCTTGGAAGGAGTGGGGAGGGCAGAGCTTGGAAGCCTCTGGAAGCTGGGCAGAGCCCTCAGGGCTCACCCCCTATGAGTCCCATACCACCTGCCAGACCCTCACCTCTCTGATGTGAGCTCTCAGCCCTGACTGTAAAGAACCCTGGGGCAGGTACTTGGGGCAACTTGGTCAAAGCTTGAGAGATCTCATTAACAAGCTGTGTGACCTTGGGTACGTTACTGGACCATTCTGACTCCCCAGTTTCCCCATCTCTAAAATGGGGATTACCATCCCCGTCCTGAGGATCCATTGAGACCATGAAAGTTCCTTCACGCCTGAGGCATTCTGGCTTCCTGGAGGGTTGAGGCCATCTGCTCTTTGTCTGGGGGGAAGAGAAAAACGAGCATTAAGCTGGGTGCTAAATGGGCGGGGGGCGCCCTCAATGTGACAATCCGTTTTATGCTGTCACCGACTAGTGGAGTAAGGACTGTTCTCCCCGGTTTACAGATGAGGAGACGGGGCTCAGAGAAGACATGTGGGTTGTTCAGAAAATGGCAGGGCTGGAGTTCAAACCCAGGCTCTCCCTTCTTCCGGCAGCCATCCGACAGAGGGCCAGCGTGGCATCCCAGGAGGGACGGGGAGACGAAGAGAGAAAGTGGCCCCCCTCCGTCCCTCCCTCCCTCCTTGGACCCTGGGATCTAGGCCATGGCTTTTGGTTCCATCACCTAGCAGCTCTGCCCCCAAGGGCACTCCAGGCTCTGGAGGAAATGGTCTCGTCCCTGCCCCCCTCCCTGCAGTCCGCCTGCTGAAACCTAACCCCCAAGTTGATGGTATTAGGAGGTGGGGCCTTCCAGAGATGATTAGGCCAGGAGAGCAGAGCCCTCGGGAATGGGACTAGTGCCCTTGTCAAAGGGACCCTGAGGACTCCCTTGTCCTCTGCCATGTGAGGATGTTCCGGAAGACAGCCGCCTATGAACCCTGAAGCAGGCCCTCACCAGACACTGAATCTGCAGGTGCCTTGATCTTGGACTTCACTGAATGCTCCCTTCAGCGACCCCGTTTTACGGGCAAAGGAACGGAGGCAGAGGGGCGCACAGCTGGTGAACGGTGAGGCTGGGATATGAACCTAGTCTGGTTCCAGAGCTCGTGCTGCTGGGTCACCCAGAGAATGACTCTAAAGGTTGCCGAGTGATCAGAGGCAGAGGGAAGGGCCATCTGGCAGACAAAAGCTATCTATGCCCTCTATCGCCCACGGGGTCCTTGATGACACAGAAGGCACCCAGTGCTGGGCTTGGCACACAGTGGGGCTTCTTTGGGATGAAAAATCCCCCTTCTTTTCCTGGGAGAGTCAGAGCTCATCAGCTTCATCCCCCAGGAACCGGGTTGGTGCACCCAGCCGAAAGGGCTCTGTGGATGCTGCCCCAGCCGGGGAGCAAGCTGGAGGAGGCCATTGGGTCCCTCCCTCCGAGAACCCCACTACCCTGGAGAAAGGCCTCTCTGTGTGTGTTAGGAGCCCCGGCTGAGGGTCTGGAGTCTGCAGACCCCACGTTCCTTGGGGCATCGTGCCCCCTCCTGGGCATCGCGCTCTTTCCCTCTGTGTTATCCTTGGAGCCTGCCGGCCGTGGGCTCACCGGGGGCTGGGGTGGGCCTCTGCTGGGTACACAAACACGGGTCCGCCATCCAGGGGCTTCTGAACAAGGGGAGCCCTCAGCAGAACTCCATAAGGTTTCCAAAAACAAGACTGCCGCCCGTCCCACTACCCTCCCCAATACAACATTCCTCCCTCCTGCTGGCAGCTGCTAATTTATGCTAATCAGATGTATGCAAACCCCAAGTCCCCAGGGGGCCCAGGGGGGCAGGGAGGGTCCAGATGGCTGGAAGGAGGCTGAGGAGGAGGCTGAGGCTGGTGTGCCCCTGGCTGCCCAGTCCCTGCCCTCACCAGGGCCCCTGGAGCAACCCCGTTCCCCTGAACCCCTGATGGGCTGGAGGGGCCAGACCTTGTCTTTGGTGCCAGGGACCCTGGGGAAGGTCAAGGGGATGGGGGCCTGGGGGTATGTAAGCTATCTGGCTGGGAAAGGGCCAGGTCCCTGAGAAGCAGTATTTCATGATTTCATTGACTTCTCCCCTGACAGCTCCCCACTACGCCTCAGGGGCCACTGTGGCTGTGAGGAGATGGGAGCCGGGAGGGGTGACAACCTTGGGGTCAGGTGACCTAGGTCTGAACTCCTGGATTGGCCCCTTAATACTGGGCAACCTTGAGCCGGTCGCTAATAATCTTCTGTGCCTCAGTCCTCCCATCTGTAAAGTGGGGATGATACCAGGGCTCCCTTCTGAGTGTCGGGGGTTGAATGTGATGTTGCACGTGGCAGGTGGGAGCTCAGTGGCATTGGCCATGACCATCAGCAAACCGCGAGTGGAGCTGGGAGCGGCTCCGTCGGTCTGACTCGGAGGCCCCAGGCTCTCTCCTCAGAAGATTCCCAAGGCCAGACCCTTTCGCTCCGAGGCCCAAGTGCAGGGTGCTGGAGGGCGGTGCCGGGGCCCCTGGGGGCCGCTCTTGGCTTCTGCAGCCCCTGGGTGGGCAGTCTCAGGTCATGGAAAGGGCCCACCCCTAGGGACCAGGGACGAGGCTCAAGCCCTGGCTCTGCCCCTTTCTTACCGTGTGACCCGAGGGTGGCCTTTTGCTGTGAAACGCGACCTGTGCCTCGAGTGCTCTGTTATCTGCCAGGCGGGTGCTGGGGGACAGCCGTCTCCACCTCTGCCTTTGCCTGCCCTGCTCCTGCCGTGCCCGTACCTTTCTCAGCCTCCCCTCTTTCCTGGGCTCAAACTGCACCTGCGTGGCCCCCTCGAGGCCTGTCTCCGACGACTCATGCTGGGATTCCCTTTCTTTGAACTTTTGCGGCCCCCTCCCTCTACTCACCTATTCAGCATTCACCCCCCCCCCCCCTCGCCCAGCTGCCGTCTTCGGTGTTCATCTGCACTCAGCACAGTGCCTGACCCACACAAGCACTGGACAAGCCTCACCTCTGCTCTTAGGGTTTTAGTTTTCCTACTCTGGCCTCAGTTTCCCCAGCTGTACAAAGTTAGCAGTGGGGCCTCTGGACAGTCTGTGGAGTTGGTGGCTGGGTCGACCATCTCTGGGCGTATCGTGACCTCTGGCTGTGTGAGGGAGCCCAGACACCGGGGGGCTGGCTTCCTCGGGCTTCTGGAACCATCAGAACCACAGCCATCAGGTGATTCTGGGTGGCCCTTCCGGAGGCCCGGACTTGCAGCCAAGAAGAATTAATTTAAATTTTCCATGGGGGCACTGGCTCCCAGCCCTGGCCACGTGAGTTATTTTGGGACACCTGGCCACTGCTCCTTGGGCCTCATCCAAATAAACTGCCCCAACCAGCGAGGTCTGGAAATCCCCCTCCCGCCCTCGTGAACCACTCCGCTCGGCTCCGTGGCTGGTCGGTGGCCGGAATCCGGCGTATGCCCTGGGTTCCCTAAACCCGGGCTGGGTGGAGCCGGCTCAGGATCCTGAAGTGTCCTGATCTGGTCGTGCCAGTGTGGTCTCGGGACCAGGCGGGGGCATCCTGAACCGAAGTAAATTAAACATAAAAATAAAATAACATAAACAAACTCAGTGTCACCTGTTGGTGGGGCCTCCACGGTGCGTGACTGGGCATTCGATTGAGCCTGAGACCAGGAAGAAAACTGTTTTCCTGTCCGCTGATGACAAACACACACACAGCCCGTGGGCCGGGGCAAAACGAGTCTGTAATTTTCCCGCTGGAGTGCTTTAGCTCTTTTTTCTTTTGAAATTTTTTTAATGTTTATTTCTTTTTGAGAGACAGAGAGACGGAGCGTGAGCGGGGGAGGGGCAGGGAGAGGGAGATGCCGAATCTGAAGCAGGCTCCAGGCTCTGAGCTGTCGGCGCATAGCCTGACATTGGCCTTGAACCCGCGAACCATGAGATCATGATCTGAGCTGAAGTCGGTCGCTTAACCGACTGAGCCACGCGGGCGCCCCATGGAGTGCTTTAGCTCTGAACGAAGTTGGCTAAGTTGAGCGTCCAGGTGTCCAGGGGCCCCTCTCCCTCTTTGCTGCCACTTCGCTCCCCCAGTCAGGGGCTCAGTACCCTGCTGCTAGCTCTCTCTGAGTCCTGCCCAGAGACCGGTGTTCCCAGCTCCCCTGGGCGGGCCTGAGAAGGTGCCACCTGCCTCCCCCCAGCAGGCCTCCGTCCTTACAAGTCTTGTAGTAAGTAAAGGCTTTCTCAGGGGGGTCCCTCACACGGGACAGCTTTGATGATTCGCAGGGCTGCGAGATCCCCCAAGCCTGGCCCCGGCAGTGAGAGGGGGAAGGGACGAGGCTCGGAGGTGAGGCCGGACCTCCTTGTCTCTCTGTTCGGGCAGTTGCAGCGACAGCAGCCATCATTTCCCTTTACATCTAGTGTGTGCCTGGTGGCACGCAATCTGCATAATCTTCCTGTGCCCATGACCCCCTGTGGGGGAGGTTCTAGTCAAGGATGTGCTGGGAAAGAGAGTTTCTGGAAAACAAAACCAGCGGCGACAGCATCACTAACCGCTAGTGTCTGCCAATTTCCTCGGTGTCCGTGTGACCGCCAGGGTGGCAGATCAGGTCGCTGTGAGGGCCGTCGGAACGCTCGGGCCCAGCTGGCCCCGCAGGGGGGCGGAGGCCTGCTCCAACGGGGCCGCTGCTCTGCTCGCTTGCTTGCTCACGAACGTGTGCTGGGGAGCACTTGGGAAGTGCAAACACAGATGTGTGAGGAGAGCAGCTTCCTTTTTACCTCCTGAGGTCTTCACCCCCCGAGTCATGAAAACGTCATCCTCTAGCCATTCTTGGCCCCCTGGCCCTGTCCCGGGGTTTTGCTTATGGCCGGGGGGTTCGCCGGGGACACTGGTGGGGAGGGACACATTAGACCCCGACGTTGTCGTCTTCTGGCTTCCCCTGCGTTGTCCCTGTTCTTGTCCAGTCTTGCTGAATCCTCCCTCATTCCTGATCACAAAGTCCCTTTCAGAGCCACCGGCTCCCTGGGGCCACGTCGGTGCTGGGCATGTGTGGCCATGGGGACAGGGACGGGCATTGCACAGTACCTGCCCGTCTGAGGGGAGAGCTCTCTGGGCGCCCGCCGAGGGGCAGGGCTCTGGCTGCCGCATCTGCCCCCAGGAAGGGCCACGACCTTGGCTCCTGTGCCAGGCGGCACCTCCACTCTCACCACATCCCAGGGCCTCCCTCTGTCTTGGGTCCAGAGCCATCTGGACAACTCAGACTGCAGAGGAGGGCTCTTGGGGACCCCCGGCCTCCCAGCTCTGTCCACTGCTCCTTGCGTGCTTCCTCTGGAGCTTGGAGATCCACCTGGCCTCAAGGGCAGGAGGACGCCTCCGGCTCATCACGTGGGCTCCCACATTTTCTACACTATGGCAGGGTCTGGACTTTGGAAACTCAGAAGGCAGGGAACTGGAAATATTCCTTATTTTGGCAGCATGGTTGCCCCCAGCCGTGGGGACTGGGGGGTGGGGGGAGGAAGGGAGGGGGATGGGGGGAGGGGACCCTGGGAGTTCTGGGGAGAGAGGCACTGGTGGGCATTTCGACATGTTATCCTGCCACGTGCTGACACCAAAACAAGCACAGAGAGGTTAAGTGACCTGGCCCAGGTTGTCCAGCGGGTCAGAGGCTGGAGTGGCCGAGCCCAAGTCCCCTCCCAGCTGCAGAGAAAGCCACTAGTGAGAGCATAGGAGGGACTGAGCTTGTCTCTTGGACCAGATGGGGGCTGGAGGGCCAGACACGGGAACAGACTCACTTAAGAGAGTGCGCAGGTCAAGGCGGGTGAGGGCTGGCGCTCAGGGCTCCTGTGTCTGTCTTTCGTCGGCCCCAGGGGACCAGTTGCTGCCCAGAATCCCAGGGGAGGCCTCAGAAAGCCTGAGCAGGGACAGAGAAACGCACAAAGAAGGGAGCCGCTGGTGCCTGGTTGCCCCACTTGCTGTGTGGCCTCAGGCAACGCTGTGCCCTCTCCGGATGTCCATATCTCTCATTTGCTGGAGGAGGTAGGAGGACCTGGCCTCTTTCAAGGCAGTTTGTTTCTCTTCCTGGCCTCTTCTGGGTATCTGGGCTTGAAACAGATTCATGAGTCGCCGCCCTCCCCCCCCCTGCCACGCCCCCCAAACACAACACTGATAAAATCCCCTGGATATGCTGACCGGGGTCAGCCTGCCCTTCTCCACTGTCATGTTACTCTTCCCCCATTTCATGATGAGAAAGCATTTTGCAGGGAGGGACTTTGAGTCCATGTAAATTGTCCGTTCCTCATCAAACTTTTTTTTTTTAAATTAATTTACTTATTTTGAGAGAGAGAGAGAGAGACAGAGAGAGAGAACCAGCGGGTGAAGGGCAGAGAGAGAGGGGGATCCAGAGGATCCAAAGCAGGCTCCAGGCCCTGAGCTGTCAGCACAGAGTCCGACGTGGGGCTCGAACCCACAAACCGTGGGATCATGACCTGAACCGAAGTCAGATGCTTAACCGACTGAGCCACCCAGGCGCCCCCCTCATCAAACTTTCAATTCATTTGTTCACTTATTCATATCAGTACCGACTTACAGCTACCTGTTTTGTTCAGGGGATGACAGTGGATTACTATTATTTTTTATTTTCTTGCCCCAAAGGGGTTGGAGAGGCCTTTCATGCTGCCTCCTGTGTCCCCATCCTTCTTGAATACTTCCTACCTTTCTGGCACCAAAAGACCTTCTGTTCTTTTCTTTCTTTCTTTCTTTTATTTAAAATTTTTTTTAATGCTTATTTATTTTTGAGAGAGAGAGAGAGAGAGAGAGAGCGAGCAAGCGGGGGAGGGGCAGAGAGAGAGGGAGACACAGAATCCCAAGCAGGCTCCAGGCTCTGAGCCGTCAGCACAGAGACTGACGTGGGGCTCGAACCCACAGACCGTGAGATTATGACCTGAGCCGAAGTTGGACGCCCAACCGACTGAGCCACCCAGGCGCCCCCAAATGACCTTCTTTATCTTGTTCTGTCTCTGGCCCAACACTGGCGTCAGCCGTTTCTTCAAGGAAGGGCCTAACTTTCCCATGTGATTCCCAAACGAGGCAGAACGTGCACTTATCGTGCCGTGTGCGTGCATGTTAGGTGTGCACTCAGAGTTTATTTATGAAACACAGCATTCAAAAAAACCCAGGTGTTTTATAACGGTATCTGGGCAGTCCTTATTTTTGAAAAACACACTAGAAGCTTTCAAAGCTGGGTGGGTGGGGGTCATGGGATCGTGCCCTGGGCCTCTCAGTGGTTTCTGCTTCGCCTCCTGGCCCATGGGGCACGCGTCCTCCACCCGGCCCCTCCCGCCTCGGCCAGCACAGCCAGAGCCTAGAGGGGCGCGGGCAAGGCTGGGGGTCCCGCCAGAGCAAACACAGCCCCTGCGTGTGGCCAAAGGAAACAGCCCTGGGTCAATATTAGCTCGTGCGGAACGGGCCCAAGGAACGTGTCGTTTGTCCCCTGTGGTCTCTGGGAGGGAGGAGGAGAGGTGGACCCAGTTGCTCCCAGAAGCCCAGGATGTCACTGGTCCAACCTCCTTCTGTGTGGATGGGGAAGCTGAGGCCTGGAGGTGGCAGGGACTTGCCTTGGGTCACAGCGTGAGTTGCAGGACTGGCCAGCAGAAGAACACTCATTTCTCCATTCTTTTCCCTTGGGGGTTTCGGCTTCTCCCCCCGGGGCTTTGGGGAGGGGACAGGAGGTAGGTCAGCGAGCACTGAGGTGGGAGTCAGGAATCCCGAGTTCTAGTCCCCACGCTGCGTGCTCCACGGTGGGGCTCCGGGATGTCCGCTGCCTTCCCCGCGATCTCAGAGCTCCCCTCTCCCAGCACACTGACCTCCAGTGTCTCCACGCTGCTCGTTCAGGTCCTCAAACTCAAGTGTTCAGGGGCCAGGTGCCGAAGGTGAGCGTGCGACGCGAGCAGCTTGCAAGGTGCCGGGCGAGGCGAGGGCTATGCAGACTGGAGGCGTGTGCCCTGCGAGAAGGCCAAGTGCAGCAGCCACAGGAAGCACGGGGTTGGTAGGCTCCGCCGACTGTTTTCCCCGAGCGGCTGGCATGGGGCAGAAGGACAGACCCCCGCTTTCTGTCCCAGTGGAGACGGCGGCGGCCTGGCTGGGGCTGCGGCATCCCAGGCCCAGGGGAAACCCCGCTGCGGGCTTTGCAAGGCTCAGTTGAGATGCGACCCGAGGAGCGAGGAGTGGGCCTAGCCGGGCCCGGGAGCGGCTTGGCCCTGTTCTGGCCTTTGCGTGGGGCCGGCTGTGGGGACGTACACAAAGCCCGCCCACCTCCTGCCTTGTCCGTGGGCCTCCTGTCTCCCAGCTCTGGCCACCTCCCCATCCACGCTCCTGCCACAGGAGAGCCACGGACTGGCAACCACTGTCTGTACCCTGGCCCAGCCGCCCCCACCCCCTGCAACCCTCAAAGAAGCCAAGAACAAGCCAGCATTTGAGCCCCAGCCCTACCGTGTACTGGCCGTAGGATCCTGGGCAAACTAACCTCCCGAAGCTTCGTTTTTCTCATCTGTAAAATGGGAATCCAATGTTGCTGGATCACTGGGTTGTTGTGAGGACTGGCCAAGTAAGGTATGCCGGTGTGCTACGAAGCAGGGGCTCGGTTGCACACCCATCCTCTCTCGCTTGGCTCCCAGATTGCCTCCTGCCTCCTCCTGGAGGTCTCTCTTGACTGCCACAGCCTGGGCTCAATTCCAACCTCTAGACTCAAAGGAGGAATAGTTTGGCAGTGGGACAGAGACGGGGGAGCAGGAAAGGAGCTTGGCAAGCGTCTAGAACACCTTCTCCTTCTGAAGCTCAGAGAAGAGGAGGGAGTTGGGTCGGGTGGCACAGTGACCTAGGGGCAGAGACGGTTCTGGAGGTCTCTACTGTTCCTCCTTGTGCAATCTCTCTGCTTTTTCCGTTTAACGTCCTGCCACATATAACCATTGAAGGTCCATGGGGGAAGTTCGTCTTATTTCATGAATGAGCAAACGGAGGCACAGACTAAGTCAGGACAGAAAGCCAGTAAAATAGAAGTGGCCCCCGGCACAGTGCTCTTCCCAGTATAGCGCATGGCCTCCTGTGGTCTGTACTCCTTCCCTTCCAGTAGCCCAGGCAGCCTGTGGACAAGCATTATGGACACCTGCTCTGCACCTTGCCTGGTTCAGCCTCCACTCCAGAGTAATACACAACAGGAAGAAGAGACGGCATCATCAGGGCCTGAAAAATGTTACCAAACCCAGGGCACACAAGTAATCAAAAAAAGAAAAGAAAAAAAAAAAAAGGCAAAAAAAAAAAAAAACCCAAACAAACAAAAAAACCCAAACAAACCAGGTAAGAATATGTTTATAACCTGACATTTTAACAGATACTGACACTTACAATATCAACACATTCGAAGCTCCTTTAAAAATGGTCACAAAACTCACCAGCAAGCCAAAAGATAAACTGTGTCAAAATGCTTGCAACGTCTATTACTGACCAGAGATTAACTTCCTGAATACGTAAAGAGTGCCTTCAAATCAATAAGAAACAGACTCCCCGACCAACGGAAGAAAATGGGCTAAGGATCCAGCCAGTTTACAGAAAAGGAAGCGCAAATGGCTCCGAAACACGTGAGAATATTCTTTACCTGTGAAATGAACCACAAAGCAAGCCATGTTTTCATCTCTCACATCGGTAAAGATTAAAAGTTTGATAACTCACTGTGTTAGTGAGGATGTGGGAAACGGGGGCTCTCTTACGTCACGGGTGGGAACATATATTAGTACGGCCTCTGTGAAGACCACTTTGTCCATTTTGATCAAAACTGGCACACTCATACCCTTTAGCCGAGTAATTCGGCTTTTAGGGACTTATCTCACACATGTATTCGAACAGTGTGAAATTGATGCACATACGAGGATACATATTGCTGTAGTGTTTGTGATTTGCAAAAGATTGGAGACCAGTCTCCCATCCACTGGACGTCCATGAAAGCTTCTCTAGTCGTGAGACAGTCACTCGAAGGAGGACAATGCAGCCATAATCCGGACTGGAAACGCTCTTCGTGTGCTTATACGGAACAAGCTCCAAACGTATTTTTCGGTGAAAAACTCATGGTGCAGAACGTGTTTAAGGAAGATAGGCTGCCATTCTCGGTAATGGTATGTGTGTGGCATAGTAATCTCTGGAAAGAAACATCAGAAACCGGGTAATAGTGTTGCCCTGGGGGGGGGGGATGAATACTTATTTTTCATTTTATAGTCTTTCGTAGACTTTAAGTGTGGTGCCACGTACCTTTGTTAGCTGTTCAAAATCGATTACAAAACTGAATGGCGAGGGTTTTGCTTTCCCCTTAGGGAGAGGGGTTGACAGGATACTCTCAGGCATCGTTGGACGGGAAACGAAGAAGAGGAGAAGGTCTCCACCCTGCGTGCATCTCAACATTTCTTTTGAGTCCTGAGCAGCATCGGGTGGTCCCGTGGTGTGGAAAGTATACAGGATTTCAAGCCTGAACGTACTCCTAGCAAACCGATTCACCGCAGGAATCCCCAGTTTCTTAGTCTGTAAAATGGGGAGAAGAACAGCGCCTTCAGGGGGTTCAGTGAGACGACGCATGTGAAAAGCCAACCCTCCGGAGGTGCTCTGCCAGGCTGCCCCCTCAGCGCTGCCCTCTGTCATCCCTGGGAACCCCCTCGGGGGCAGACCCCGGCCCCCTCTCCCCTCTCCCCCGCCTCCCCAGCAGGAGCAGCTTAGCAAAACAGCTGGGGGGGTGGGGTGGAAAATGTCAACATCAGATTAGCCCCATGGGAAATAGCACACTTGTCCAACCACAAACACCCCCACGTTTCCCTCCAGGGTAGTGGGGTTTTAGGCGAATGGGGTGGAGCTGAGGCTGGTGAAGCCGGTGACGTCTCTAGGCCTTGTACCCCTCCCCAGCCCTCTTGGCCCAGGTACCTTTGGGGGGCGGGGACAACATGGTCGGGGCTCTGGGCCTCATAGCTGCCCCACTCTGATGGATCCAGAAGACCTCAGAGAAGGTTTTGGCTTTACTGGGGTGGCGTGGACAGAGCAACGGCCTCTGATTAGCGGCTGCCAGAGAATGGATCCTATGGGCTATGGGGAGCCGCTGAATGTTCTTGAGCCAAACAGGGCTTGTTCCGAATCAGCCTTTAAGAAGTATGGTTGGCAGGGGGGACGGCAATCGATCGGGGGAAGAATAGATGCCCCATTGATGTCCAATCCAACATCCCCATCGTTATCTTGATCTTTATAATAATTCTGCAAGAAAGCTGGACTATTGTTACACCCGTTTTACAGATGGGCAAACTAAGAGAGGTGGTGAGGCTGGTCTCACAGCTTGCTAGGGGCAAAGATGGGGAGTGAACCTGGGTGTGCCCCCTTCCAGGGTCTGCGGACTTCCCCTGCACCTGACACCCCTCTCATTGAGGGGACAGCTTTTTTTAGATCACAGGTGCATCTGCATTATGCCTTTGACTAAGAAGTGGTATTGTTACCCGTCCCCGTGCTGCTCTTACTAATGTCATGACTGTGACTGGCCTTTATCTTCCCCAGTTGGGTTTTGGCTGGAGTCGCTGGGGCTGCTGCCTGTGGCCCCCGCCTGGCCCAGGCTGGAGGAGCCCCGAAGGGGCAGGAGGCCCCCACTCTGACTCTTATGAGGGGCTGAGATCTGGCGGGCAATAGGAGTGCCCTGCAGCCAGCGCCTTTGTGTGGCTCGCTGCTCTGTCCCCAAGGCCTAGCTCAGAGCTTTGCAGATGGTGGGCACGCAATACGGGCTTGTTGAATGGATAAATGAGTGATGCGGTCGCCTGGCAGATTCACACAGCTGCTCTGTTCCCTAGAGGGGGACCACCAGCAGGCCTGGATTCCCTTGACCTTCAGGCTGGTGTGGGTGCAGCCACAGGATCTGAACAGGTGCCTCTTATTAGGGCAGCCTCACGAGCACAGCGCCGGACTTTCGGCTTCTGGGCAGATTCTGTGGGAGGTGGTGTGGCCTTTGGGACACGCAGGGGTCCTCAGTGGTCTCCTCATTTGTCCAGTGTTTTTAATTGTTGAAGAATACACACACACACACACACACACACACACACACAAACGCATATATATGTGTATATATCACTCCACATATATGTATATATACATATACATGCAAGGCTGTGTTGGGGGTGGTGAGGCTCAGTAGCTGACCCGGGCAGGTGGCTAGCGGCCACTGGGGGGGGGTGACCAGAGCAGGGGCGGTGGCCCCTGGGGAAACAGCAGAGTCCAGTGGGGCTGCCTCATCGCCGCCCGGCTTGCCCACCTGCCCAGGGCCGTGCCCAGTGTTGGCAGGGAGAAGCCTCGGCCGCAGTTGGCCTCTTCAGCTCGCAGCCGGCTGGGGACCGAGCTTTCAGCAGTTGCTTGAGATTTATTGGCGGCCCTTAAAGGGCTGCAGTCAGGAGGCTTGGGCCCGCCGACCGGGGCCCCCCGGCTCTTTAGTCAGTGCCAAGGAATCTGAGGCCACGCAGTCAGGCTGGAGGGTGTCCAGGCGCCGGGTACAGCTGCTCCGAGTAGATGACCTGCCTGGCCCCGGGGCCTGGCCAAGGGGTGCCAGGCCTCAGACAGTGTGGCGTGGGACGCCTCCTTGGTGTTACAGACGGGGAGTCGGGGTGGATTGAGAGATGACCATTCCAGGTCCCACAGCGAGTCTGTTCTCCTCCAGTTAAGACGGGAAGCCAGGCCGGTGCAGGCCGCAGAGCGAAGTGTTTACTTGCTGAAATGGCCTTGTTTCTGCCGGTCCTTGTTTGTTCCCCCCCGCCCCCCCAGAACGTTCACCCCGTGAGAGCAGGGACCATGTCTGTCTCGTCCCCTGCTGCGTTCCAGAGCACCTAACACAAGCCTCTTGTTGAATGGATATTCATGGATATCAAATGAAAAAGACCTGGGTAGGGTTTCTGTTTCTCATGTCACAAGGTGTCCAGAGGAAGAGGGCTCCGGGCCGGTGCAGAGGCTTTGTGATGCGCTCAGGACTCCGGGCTCTGTCTCTCTCCGCCAGTATCCTTAGGGTATGGCTCTTGTCTTCATGCTTCCAAAATAGCTGCTGCTCCCCCACGCAGGAATGCCTGCATTCCTGGCGGTGATAGGGGAGTTCGGACAAAGGGTAGAAGGGCAGGCATTTGTGGAACCTGTCCCTTTCTGATCAGGGTAACCATAGATTTCCCAGAAGTCCCTTAATAGTACATTGGCCAGAACCCGAAATAGTAGTTCTCTGCCTTTCTTTTTCTTTAAGCCTCTTCCAGGGCCTGTCGCTTTTGTTGTTTGGTTGTTGTTGTTTTTATTTGGTTACGTAAAAATCCCCTATCTGGGGGAAATGCCCCAGTGAGATCATTCTTAACTGTGGTCTCAATGGCAGGTGTGCACGTTAGCACCAACTTTTTAGGGACCTGGATCTAGGAGGTTCTTTCCAAGGGTGTGGTTAACAGCTGCGTGGAGGGAGGTGCTGGTATTCAGCTGGAGGGCACTGGCGTGGCCCTTCATACTGTTTACATCCGGTGCCTTTTCTGACTGTGGTGCCATCACCTTGGGGCCCGCAGCCCAGGGGAGCCCACGGCAGCAATGACAGAGCAGTACAGGTTGTGATTATGCCCCTGGGTGCAGCCAGTGACCTTTGATCTCCTTGGCTGAGAACAGCTTCCTTGACCCTGTGTTGGCCAGACCACCTCAGGGGCTCCGCCTGTCCACGGGACGACGGCCTGGTCACGGGCTTGTGTGCGTTCCTTGCCAGGATGACCCTCTGAGGTCGAGGTCTGGCTCCCTTCTGCAGGGCAGGGGTGTGTTGGGGGGGTACCCCGAGGCTGCGTGTGCAGGCCCCGGGCCCCTGGCCGGCAGGCGGGTTTGGGCGGAAAGAGAGGGGAAAGAGTACTGCGTGTTTTCTCACATTTTCCAGGCCACCGGCCTTGGCCCTGCAGGTCCCAGCTCCAAATCTCAAAAGTGGGAGTGGGGTGGTGAGGGCAGCCAGGGGGAAATTATAGGCTGGTGGTCGGGTAGGAAGCTTGTCCCTTGGCCCCGGGTGAGCTGCAGAGGGCACGCAGGAGCCCTCTGGGGAAGAGAGCCCCGGAACTACCCTGGGCAGCACCACTCATCTCCTAAGCAGCTGTCCCCAGGCAGGGGGACACATTCTGGTTCGGCCGCTGACCAGCTGCGTGCACCAGCCACTGCCCCCTCCGGGCCTGCCAGGGGCCGATCGATTGACACCTCTTTGCCGCCTTCCTCTCCAGGCTGGGGCTGGGGGACGCTCAGCTGAGTTACTCGCTGGGAAAGGGCTTAGCTAATGCCAGGAAGAATCCTGGCAACAATCCTATCAAAGTAGCTCCCGCTGTTGAGTCGTGACTAGGAGCCAGGCCCTCCTGAACACTGCAGGTTAACTGAGAGGGCAAGACTCCCCAGCTCTTTGTTTGAATAAGAAACCTGGAGGAGTCGTGGCGGGTTTTATTTTTACCGCCAGGCCTGTGGGTGAAGAGGGAAGTCCCAGTGATGTTCTGGCCCAACAAAGAAAGCTCACAAGCAACTCTGCCTTTGAGGAAACCGAGAAGTCTGTTGAAATATATACTAAAAGAACATCAGGCGGGACAAGCAGCTGGAGGTACGGATGCTTTGGGGACACAAGGTGACCAGCTAGGAGATGGGAGTCCCCGAAGATCCCTTGTCAGAAGTGACACTCAGGAGGTTGGCGTCGTGGCAGGTGCATCCCCGCCGGGCTGCTGCTATGGAAATCTGGAACACCTTCTTCTCCTTCTCTGGGCTTCGGAAGGTCACAAGTTTGCAAGGTTTCCACCAGTTTACGGTGAGGTTAGGAAGAAGCCTGGAGAAGCCCAAACCTTGTCGTTTGTCATGGAAACGGGCTGAAGAGGCGTAAGGGGCACGTGCCGGGTTGCCGCCCACCTGGGCATTTCCTTAGGTCGTTTTCACAAACAGCAAGATGGGCGTTATCGTTATAGGACACGTGGCAAAAGGAAATCGAGGCTCAGGGAAGCCCGTGACTTGCCCAAGGTCCACAGCGAGGAGGCCAAGGGCTGCACGTGTGAGGATGGGGACTGTGGCTTCCGTGGAGTGTTGGAGGGGCCCAGGGTCCAGCGTGGACTCTACCGAGGGGCAGCATGTCTTTCCTGTCGCTGCTGTAACAAATCACAGTGTAAACAACACAAAGTTATTCCCTTACCATATTCTGGAGGACAGAAGTCCAACATGGCTCTCATCGGGCTAAAATCAGAAGAGGGCATCAGCGGTCAGCGGGGTGCATTCCCTTTGGACAGGGAAAAGTCTGTGCCCCTTTCCAGCTTCTAGAAGCAGCCTGTGTTCCTTCGCTGTCGGCTCCTTTCTCCATCTTTGGAGTCAGCACTTCCGCATCTTCCAATCTCTACCTGAAAAAGGTTTATTTATTTATTTTGAGTGAGAGAGAGAGAGAGAGAGAGCGTGCGGGGGGAGGGGGCAGAGAGGGAGGGAGAGAGAATCCCCAGCGGGCTCTGCGCTGTTAGAGCAGAGCCCCGTGTGGGGCTCCAACTCGTGAACCGTGAAATCATGAACTGAGAGGAAATCAAGAGTCTGACGCTTAACCGACTGAGCCACCCAGGTGTCCCTTGTGCTTACATTTTTGATGGTGAGCGCGAGACACTTTGATGATTCTGTTTTGCTTACCTGGGGCCTCTCACCTGGATATTCCAAGACAACCTTCCCAGCTCGGGTCTTAGTCACCCCTGCAAAGTCCCTTTCACCGTGGGATTAAATCTCTAAATCCAGGGATTGAGCTCTGGGTATCTTTAGTCTGCTTACCTCAGTGGCCTTGGCCGAGAGGTCTGATATTTTGCAGAACAAGCATCCCTCTCTCAGGAGGTTTGGAGGGGATGGAAATAAAGAGGAATGGGCTTCCACCCCGTGGGGGAGTGACTGAGTCTCCCCCTCCCACCAAGGGCCCGGCAGGTGGTGGGGGCAGCAAGGAGCTCACGATCAATCAGAACTCCATCGGTTTGGGAAGGGAGGTGGTGCCCCGGACCCAGGAGCAGACGGACCAGAATTCGAGTCCCAACCTTGCCTCTTCTCAGCAGCCCTGCGGGTGGGGGCGGGCGTGGGGAGCAGGCATGTCCCGGAAGGGAGGAAACAGACAGACGTGTTTGCACGTGATCTCATTTCGTCTTCTCCAAGGTAGAGCCTCTGCCCTCTGGTTCGCGGACGCGGAAACAACAACTCAGAGAGAGATCAAACGCCTTGTCTGAGATCACACAGCTACCGTGAGATTTCCCTCGGCCCAGAATTCCCAAACCGGGGATGCCCATCCTGCTCCGTGGCTGTTTGCCACATCTGCCTGCCTCCTGGCCAGCGGTGGGCTTGATGGTTTTCTTTAAGCCGACCCACCGCTTTTTTATTTAAAGGCGTCTGTTTTAAAAAGAGGCTTTCTATTACTCTCACAAATGGAAAGTCACAAAACTCATGGGCGAGTTATGTGTATTTTTATAATGCACATTAAAAGGAATTTATCACCGTAAAAATGAAAAGTGTTCATCCGCGTACCGTGCGAAATGGTCTCACACTCCGGCGGTGGGTTCTGGCACTCTCTCTGGGAACGGGCTCTACACCTGCCTTAGTTTCATCAAATCATGATGTTATTAATGGCTATCATTTGCTAGGGCATTAAATTTTCAAGTGGTTTCCCAGCACAATGAAATCCAGGCTCCCCAGCTCGGCCTCGGGGCACTTCTGGCCCTTGCTTTCTTTATCTCCTGCCACTCTGGTCCTGCCGCTCTTGGGCAAAGCAGGACTTTTCTCTCTGTGTTGTCTCTGTGGCCGGCAGGTGCCGGGAATTGAACCCGGGAGCCCCGGAGCCCACGCACGTAACCAAGTACCCTGCACCACCCTTCCGTGACGTCTGATCCAGCAAGGCCGGTGACGCCAGCTAAACAAGCTTGAAAGTAAAGTAGGGGAGGGACTGGCTGGGTCACCCAGGAACCCCAAGCTTGCAGAGCCCCCTTGGTCTGACAGGCAAACAGAGAAAGGTTTGATCAAGTTTACCAGCCAAGTTTTGTGAGTCTTGCCCGGGGGAGCAACTCTTGCCCGGGGGTAGGAGCAGAGAGACCTTTTATAACCTCTCCTGGGGCGGAAATGATGAGCAGCCGTGGTGGCCAATCCGAACTCCAGGACCTCATGCGAGGGTGGGGCTTCATGGCAGGTGCCCAGGAGTTCTCCAGGGGAACTATGCATTGCAAGTGAGCTCAGCATCAGCACAGAGCAGAATTCTGGCAGGGATTTCCCAAGTGCCTCGTATGCCCTTCTTTTACTGCAATAGGGATCACTTGTCGCCTGAGAAGGGCGTAGAGACGCTAGCTTGCCGGCGAAGCTTGCTAATAGTCACGCTTTATTAATTCCAACTCCTCCCAAGAGTGAGGGGGAGAAAAATCCCTGGCGGCATGTGAGCCTCGGGGTCCCTGTGGCCCACGGAGAGAGGCTTGACTGAGGGCTTCCCAGATTGCCGCGAGGCATAAAGGAGCCAGCTATGGGGAGAGCCCAGCTCAGGGCCAGACGTGTGACTGAGGGCTTTGCTCAGTAATCATTCTGTCCTGGTTCAGACAGAGCTCAGGAAGGACACGTTCTGAGGCTGGACGTAGAGTGAAGAGAACACCAGCTCCAAGGGGCCACCTCTCGGAGCAGTCGGCTCCCCTTCATCCCAGTTCCTCCATGGGCTGGCCGCATGACCTTGGACAAGTCGCTCCCCCTCTCTGGGCCCCCGTTTCTTCATCTGTAAACTAGGGCTGGTAATGCTACCTCCCTCAAAGGACAGAGGTGAGCATGAGAGCAACTCATCCAGGAGCACGCTATGCGGTAGCTACGTTTGCAGCCAGGCCGACCTGGGTTTGAATCGCGCCACCAGCACTGACTGCTGTGCGATTTGGGGTGGTTGCCTTGACCTCTCTGGCCCTGTGTTCCTCCGTCTACAAAATGGTAACGCTGCCTTCCACGAGCGATGGGGAGCGTCCAGTAAGCGGGGCGTGAGTCTGCTCCAACCCCAGCTCTACCGAACGGTACGTATGGAGGTGCAAGGACCTGCCCTCCCCTGGAGGCCCCTCCCCAGCCCCCCAGGGCTGGCAAAGGGCCAGCTGTGGTGCTGGAGGCAGCCTGTAGCCCTTCCCAGCCACCCCGCCCCAGTGGTGACGACCCGGCCCCTGCCTGTCTGAGGGGCAGGAAGGAAGTGAAGAGGGTAGCTGGCGGCTTCCTCTTTTCTGCCCTGCTCCAGGCGCTGGGCTCTCTCCCTCAGTGCCTAGGAGCAGGGGACGGCAGCACCATGGCCCCCCGCACGGCTGCCGTCCGCCAGACCTGCTGCTGCTTCAATGTCCGCATTGCCACCACCGCCCTGGCCATCTACCATGTGGTGAGTGGGTGGGTGGGCGCGGGGAGGCTGTGTGTGTGTGTGTGTGTGTGTGCAAGAGAGAGGGCCCCAATCTACTGACCCCCTCGGGTGGGAGGACCGCTGCCCACCACCTCTCCGCGGGAGCCCGGCCAGATCCCTTCCCTGCTCTGGGCCTCAGTTTCCCCTTTTTCAAGCCGGGAAAGGGGGGGGGGGGCCCTGCAGCAGCTGGCAGAGTGGAGCTGTGGTGGGAGGAGGGTCTTCATGCTGAGCGAATGGAACTCACGTTGTCTCTGAGGCTCAGTTTCTGCCTCTGTAAAATGGGACAAAAGAACAGCCTCAAGGTTCAAAGGCAGCAGCAGCCGGCAAAGTGCGTCGGGAGCCAGGCATCTCGGGAGAAATGTGGGCTGGGGCTGTTGCCAGGGGATGGGGTCGGGCCCCAGGCACAGCCTGACTCTTCCTGTGGGGGGTCCTGGGCCGCCGGGGGGATGAAGGTGGGACCCTCTCCTTTGTGCTCCGGGCGGGGAGGGAGGGGGCTGAATCCTCTTGGTTTACAACCCACCAAACCACCAAAGAAGATCTGAGATCTGGTGCTACGGGGTGGGGTGGCTTGCCTGGCCCGCACTGAGGGGGAGCAGCCCAGCAGTTCCCCTTTGGAAGCTGGTGTGCAAACCGCCCCCCCCCCCCCCCCCCCCGGCGTGGAGCCTTTGTCTTTTCGCTCGGAGCGACTGTGGGCAAGCCACAGCCCCTTGGGGCCAGCGGCTCCCCGCTCTGTCTCGGTGGGTGAAGCTTGGGGTCTCTGTTCACTCCTGCCCGGACCCCGTCTACCCCACCGCACGACTCCGAGCCACACCCAGCTCCCCCAGACCCAGGCGCCTTCCTCCTTAGGGTGACTCAGGGCCTGTGGTTAACAGTTCTCTCATGAGCCTAGAAGGGCTTCCTCAAAATTAGCCTAAATCCGGCATTCTGTTGTGGTGGGCTGCTGGAAACTGCTGAAGTCTGGCTGCATCTGCTTCCTGTCTTGGGCAGGACAGGCAGGGCTGTGGCGAGAGCCCGGCCTTCAGAGGGGCGGGGCTCCTCAGCGGATCAGTGCACAGCTAGCTTCGGGGTCCACTCCTGGGTGCAAATTCTCGCCTCCCCGCTTCCGAGCTGTGCCGCTGGGGACCGCCGACTTAACCTCTCTGGGCCCCGGTTTCCTCATTGAAAACAGTAATACCTCTCTGGCTGTGAGGGTCGGGGTGCCTGGCGCACAGCAGTGTTGTGAGCAGTGCCTCCGACACAGTGTGCTGCCGGGCACTTGGAGTGATGCCGGTTTGGGGCGCTTCTCAGAGGTTGCCTTGCCCAGCTCCTGCCGGCGTGAGAGTGATCCTGGGAGAAGCGAATGGCGCCTTGGTTGTCCCCACGTGAAATCCTTAGGGCCTCTCCAAGCTCAGACTGGGCAGCGTTCTCCGAAGGACGGTGATTGGCCCCCGCGGCGTCCCTGTGGGGGAGAAGGCCCCCGGGTCCGTACCCCAGCTCTGCCACTGACTGGTTGTGTGACCTCGGACGAGTTTCTCTCTCGGGCCTCCGTGTCCCCTTTAGAAAATGAGGGGTGGGGATGTGGACTGGCGCAGAGGTTTCAGACTCCAGCCTCTTGACGGGCCGGACAGGTCGCGTAAGTGAGCGTAGTGGGGCGGGCGGACCCGCGGTGACCTCGGGGCCCTGTTCTGGGTCTACCCCGGTGGCCGGTCTCTGCTTCCGCTGAGTGTTGCCACACAGGAATGCGGGCCCCAGCAGCCGCTCTTCTGACATTCAGAGAAGCAGGAAACACGGCCTTTTATGCCCCATGTTGTGGCGTTCCCATGTTGGCGACCGGCTCGAGGTGAAAAAGAAATCCCTGTGAGGGCGGGACCGCGTCCACATGCAGGCTGCTTGGGCTTGGCCTCTGTCCTGAAGGCCTCAGGCTTCGCGACTCTCGAGAGTTCTTCTTGACCACGCTGCGTGAGGTCCTCACCAGGACGTGGTGAAGCGACATCAGTGCCTGCCCGCAGAGCTGGAGAAAGTGTGGGCGAGTGACCAGGGAAGCCTCCTTGGAGGAGGTGCCATTAGGGGAGGCGTAGCGTATGGGGGGTGGTGAGGCACAGGTGTGCAAAGTGCACAGGCTGAGGGGTGGTGGCTTGTGTAGGGGACACTTACACAGCCCAGGCTGGAGGCTTTGGCTTGGGGTGCAGGTGGTGGTAGGGGCTCCGAGTGACAAGCTGAGGACTCTGGGAGTTCGGGGTAGGGTGCTGTTGATATTTGGGGCTGGAGAATTCTTTGTCGTACGTTGCGGGACGTTTCACGGCATCCTTGGCCTCTATCCACAAGGTGCCGGTAGCCTCCCCCCACCTGCCCAATTGTGACAACCCAAAATCCCTCCAGACGTTGCCAAATGTCTCCCGGGTGCTAAGTCACTCCCAGTGTCTGTAATGTGAACCACGGGGAGCCATGGGATGTTCTAGAACATAAGGCATGAGAACAGAGGAGAAGCCAGGAAGCTGTACCGGGCAGTGCTGTCTGGGGTCCTTGGTTGGTTCCAATGGGGGGATCATCCTCTGCTCCTTCCCAGAAAGGGCAGGGGGGCTGGGGGCTTTCTTGTGACTGAGCAACTGGGGGGACAGGTATACAGTCCTGGCCTCTAACATCTGGATGGAAAAAGGGAAGCTATTGCCCAGATGTGTTGATTGCCCAGATTGTCGTCATCTGGAGCCAGTCATGGGTGACAACATTAAGAGCTATTCATAGACTCGGCCTCTCTGGGGAGGCTTAAATTGGGTCTTTGGCCCCGGCTTGTCTGCAACCCAAAGCCTGTCTTAAATCAATGGTAAGAGGAAAGGATCCCCGGAAGGCCCTTTTGCTCAGAAATCTCTCCCTCCCTGACTTCTCCCCTCCAAGGCACCTGGAATCCCATTAGGAACGCATTGCCCGGACGAAAAAGCTTACGCCCTCTGTGGTTGCAAAACCTTGTAGCACCAGGCCGGGGAGGGATGGAGGCCGGGGCTGGCTGTCTCTGGGCTGCCAGGGTTGTGAAAGCTCTAATTGTTTCTACACTCCCGTATTTTTCGTGTCCGGTACAATGCACACGTATGACTTTTTAAAGTAAACTTAATTTTAGAACAGTTTTCGATTTACAGAAATGTCACAGACATAGTACAGAGTTCCGTACGCCCTGCACCTGTTTTCCCCTAGTGTTAGCACCTTATGCGATGGCTCGTCTGTCACAGTTGATGGGTCGCCTTCGACGCACTAACATCCACACTCTATTCAGATTTTCTCAGCTTTTCCCTAACATCTTTTTTTTTTTTTTTTTTTTTCCCTGTCTCAGGATCCCATCCAGGATACCGTGTCACATTTAGTCCTTATGTCCCTTAGGTTCCTCTTGGCTGGGACGGTTTCTCAGATGTTCCCTGTGTTTGGTGACCTTGACAGTTCTGAGGCGTGCTGGGCATACGTTTTGTCAAATATGCATCAAATGGGACTTGTCTGAGGGTTTTCTCTTGGTGAGGCTTGGGTCAGGTGTTTTTGGGAGGAAGACCACAGGGGTAAGGGGCCATCGTCAGCACAGCATATCAAAGGTATGGACTCCTGACGTGTCTTAGCACTGTTGACGGTGACCTTGGTCACCTGACGGCAGTCGTGATCGTCAGGTTTCTCCCCACTGCCCCCACTCCTCCCCCCTGCCCCACCTTCCATACTCTCCTTTGGGGAAGAAAGTCACTTAAAGAATGGGAAGTTATTTCTTGAGGGCGTTTGGAATTTCTCATGGGAGATTCGTCTGTTTTCCTCATGTGTTAATAATACGAAACGGTTTACTTATTTATAGCAGTAGAAACTCACGGATATTTATTTTGTACTTTGGGTTATCATCCAATGCTACTGTATTTATTTGGTTGCTCAAGTATATTGCTTTTTAAATTGGCAAAAAAGGGGCGCCTGGGTGGCTCAGTCGGTTGAGCGGCCGACTTCAGCTCAGGTCACGATCTCGCGGTCCGTGAGTTCGAGCCCCGCGTCGGGCTCTGGGCTGATGGCTCAGAGCCTGGAGCCTGTTTCCGATTCTGTGTCTCCCTCTCTCTCTGCCCCTCCCCCGTTCATGCTCTGTCTCTCTCTGTCTCAAAAATAAATAAAAAAAACAAAAACAAACAAACAAAAAAACCCGATAAATTGGCAAAAAAAAGTAAAGCCATCTTACTATTTGAAGGAGCCTGTCCTTAATGAAGATACGTTCTCCAACATGCCTTCTTTTTATGTGCCGAGCTCCAGACCAGGGTCTGGACCTCTAGGGGCTCCAGGCCCAAGGACGACTGTGACAATGCCTTTGCTGGATGACGGTGCTGACTGTTCTGGGGCACAGATGAGGGGCCTTATCCCAGTCCCGGAACAGACTGGGGAGGGGAGATTCAGGGGCGGCTTCTTGGAGGAGGCTGGCGTGCTAGGGATGAGCAGGCCCGAGCTTGGGGTGCTGGGGAGAAGAGTGCAGGCCAGGTCGAGAGAGCAGCTTGAGCAAAGCCTTGGGGGTGGGAGAGACCATGTGATGTCTGGAACACGGGGAAGCTCGTGAAGCTGGGGTTTAAGGAGGGATGGCTATGAGGTGTGGTGGGGGGAGGCTGGGCCGAGTTCCTCTTTTCTTGCAGGCTTCATAGCCAAAAGGAGGGATCTCTGCTTGGTCCAGTCCTCTCCTTTTATAGATGAGAAAAGCAGAGGTCCAGGAAGGTTCCTGGTTTGTTCCAGGTCACAGGGGGGGAACCAGTCTCCTCACCCAGTCTTCTCATCTTACCCATTTCTTCTTTATGGTCCAGCTCACGGGAAGCTTCCTCCTCCAGGAAGCCCTCTTGATTTGTCTTTCTCAGACCCCCCAGGGGCTCTCCTTTCCACTCCGTTTTGGGATTGAAAATCACAGAGCTGTCTCCTAACTTACGGGGTGACCTGGCGCAGGCAGGCACTTCGCTGTCTGGGGCCTCAGTTTCCTCATCTCCTAAATGGGGTCAGTAGCCCCGGCCTCAAGGGCGACTGCTTTGGGGCATTGAGCTGATGCGGTCCCATTTGAGGGAGGGGCTGCCGGCTGGTGCCCAGAGTGGGCTGGGGGAGCAGACTGCATCTTTGAAAGCTCGTCTGTCTGGGGCCTAAAAATAGGCCCTAACTGCCAGGTGGGGAAAGTCCCTGATGAAAGTCTGTTAGAACCTCCGCCTTCACGCCTGGTGCCCCCATGTGGGGCAGAAAGGCCTTGGTCTGTGCCCTGCAGCTCTGTGCCCTTCCTGGAGGTGTGAAGAGGCCGGTGGGGGTGGGGCGGGGGTGGCCCAGGGGCCCCGTTGGAACTGAGCTCTGTTCCTCATCTCAGGGATGTGCACCCCACCTGCTAACTTATAAAATGCTGGAGGCCTACACAGCTGCTCGAGGGGGCTGTCAGACCCACTGGACCCATGGGGGGCTGCGCGCAGGGCGCCCCCTGGGGGGCAAAGTTAAGCGTTTCCTGTGTCACCAGACCTGGAGGGCTGGGCGATGGAACTTTTTTACCCCGTGAGGGGGGAGAAGACAGGCCAGACCCCAGGCTGGGCTTTGTCCTCTTCCCCACTTCTTGGTTCTCAGGCCCCAGGGAAGGGCAGGAAGGGGCTTCTGGGCATGGGGTGTGGGTGGTGGTCCCAGTCTTCAGGAATCACCTGGATTGGAAGGACCCACTGCTGTCAGAGGGCCACAGCTAAGGGAGGCACCAGCTGGGAGGAGGGCGTCCACCCCACTCGGACTGGGCCCCATGACTGGAGGGCCGGGTCTGGGTGGGGTGACGTCTTCTCAGTCACCCAGGAGGTGAGGCTTCTATTTTGAGGTCCTGGGACCAGAGCCTCGCTCTGTGCTCACTGCAAAGCTTGTGCTGGTCTCCTGTGAGGAAGGGGCCCACGGAACGCCCAATGAGGCCGAAGGCTGAGCGAGAGGCTGCATAGGCGAAGGTTCTGGCTCCCTGCCCTGCCAGTCCTCGGCCCTACTACGGCCCAGACCATCCCTCCTCTCCCCCAGCCTCAGTTTCCCCCCCTGTCAAATGGGGGCCGGTGGCCCAGAAGTGTGGGGTCATTCCGGGACTCACAGGAAACCAGGTGGAGACATGCTTAGTCCCTGACGAGTGCCCCACAAATGGCAGCTAACGCTGGAGCCTCCGTTGGGCAGGAGAGGAAACAGGCTTGGAAGGGCCAGTCGACTTTGCAGCCTGTGGCAGATGAAGGACGAGAGCCCGGGGGTCCTGCTCATGGCCCAGACTGTGGTGGTGGGGGGGCAGGCTTCTTGGTAGTGACAGGGGAGGGGTCAACTGTAAGATCTGGGGGGGGGGGCTCGTTTGTAGAAACTCAGAGCCCACATGTAAAGACACAGTCTCGATTTTCCCTGCAAAATGGGGAGAAAATGAGAAAAACAGAACTTGCCTCACAAGGCTGAAGTGAGGATAAGGGGCAGGTCTGGAAGGGCCGAGGGGAGAGGGCAGAGGGCAAAGGGAAGGTCTTGCTGGGCTGTTACGTGCGGAGGGCAGGGGTCCCTGAGGATAGAACGCTGGCCCTCCCAGACAGCCCGGGCCGGAGCAAGACGCTCCCCACGGAGCGCTCCCATCTTGGCGATCCTTATGCTACAATGTGATAAACCGAGGCACGCGCCGTCCGAATCATGTTCTGTGAGCTCCCCGCCTTTGGACAAGCTGTCCTTTCTGCCTGGAGTGGTCTTTCTCGGGCTTCTGCCAGTCCCAAAGTCACGGCCCCTGGAAAATCACCTGTTCCCTCATGTCTCCGACACCCCCCACACCAGCCCAGCCGCACGGCAGCTACCGTTTCCTGGGGGCTTACTGGGTGCCTGGCACGGATGGCCCCCAAGTTACAATCCCCAAGAGAACTTCTTAGTTTCCTGAATGGGGCTCACCCACTTTTGGTCTTGTCCTTCCCTCTGCCTGGAACACCCTTCCCACTGCCCTTTGGGAGAAAATGTCTTTAAGACATACTGCTTCTCAGAAGCCTTCCTGGAGCCCCCAGTCCCGGACCCTGAACCCCCAATAGTCATCCCCATCCCAGGGCGGCTCCTCACCCCCAGCTCCTGGGCCCCGTGGCTCCTGTCTTCGGGCCTGGGGGCCCGGAAGCCTGATTTATCTTTGTAATCCCCAGGGCATGACACATAGTAGGTACCAGCTAATCGCTCTTTGATTTGGCTTTTGCCAACCTTTTATTGGTGTATAACTTACATAACTATCACAAGTGCACATCTTGAACTTGTACGAGGTGAACACACCCGTGTCACCTCCACCCACATTACAAAATAGGACAAGGCCAGCACCTCGAGGCCCCTGGTGACATCTCCTCATCACCGCCCTTGCCCCACTGGCTTCTTCCCACATATGTTCTAGAACTAACTAGGGATGAGATTTCACAGCAGGTGCCTTTTTCTGTCTGGTTTCTTTGCCTCAACACTGGGTTTGTGATCTTCCTCTGTGTGTGGCCAGCAGCCCCGCCGTGTAATATTTCACTGAACGGATACATCACCAGGTATTTGCCTGTCCTCCTGCGGAAGGGTCGTTTCTAGTTTGGGGCTATTACAAATAGGGTGGCCGTGGCCATGGGGACTGGTGGTTTGGTGTCCACACACAGGCACTTCTGCTGGTCAGCGAACAGTGGAGGGGGCAGGGGTGGCAGGGAGGACGGCAGAGTGGCAGCCTCGGGGCGGGGAAGCTGGCTCTGGGGCACAGGAGGGCAGCCGAGCCCTGGCTCCAGGGGCCCCGGCAGATGATCTCTGGGCCGGCTGGGGAGGTGACTGGGACGGTAGTGCTGTGGGGGAATGGCCCCCGCCCAGTGGCCCCGATAAGCCTCGGCAGGAAGTATGGGGTGGCAGAGGAGGGGGTGGGGGAGGAGAGCTTCCTCTTGACGCTGATACATCTGGCTGTCTTCTCCCTTCCTCCTCCCAGATACGTCGGGGGGGGGGGGGCGGGCAGGGGAAACAGAGTGGGCAGGTGAGTTTCAGTGATGGCGCGATGATGATGAAAGCGATGATGATGATGATGATGGTCCAAGCATGCAGGAGCCCTTGGGTCCCTAGGCCACCAGAGCCAGAGGACACAGGGTCTGGCTGGAGCAGCCCTGAAAAGGGAGAAGGGGCGGGAAGGGGTGTGCACTTGGGACTCATCTCCCATTTTGCAAGCTGCGCTACGTGTGGAGGGAGGGTCGAGGACCAGCCCGGGCCTGACTCCTTGTGCAAACTCAGCCAACTCACACCCAGGCCCCTGCTCTCCTCGGACGTAGGTGGGGCGGCGGGGGCGGGGGGGACAGTCTGACCTCGCGGATTTGTGAAGCGTCGATAAAGTGAAAGGCCGGGAAAGTGTCCCGCTCCAGCTGGCACGTAGTAGGTGCTCACCGAGGGGCGGGTCTCTGTAAGTGGCGGCCCCCCTGGAATCTCAGAGGCCGGGGCCCTGCCTGCCTGCTTCTGAGGGGGTGCGTCCTGAGCCCCGGGAGGTCAGGCCCACCTTCCTGGTCAGGGAAGTGGTGTCTGAGCCCCAGAGTCGGGGAATGTCACATGTCACCACCACCCTCCCCGTGACTGCCATCAGCACAACCGAATCGAGATGTCACCACGTCATCAACATCAGCAACGATGTCCGTGACTACTTTCCAGCAGGTCCGCTGGAGTTGCCTCTGTCACCCCCCACCCTTGCCACAGCCGTGGTCACACACGTCATCGTAACTGTCTCCGCCACGCCAAACCCAGCCACGTGACAGCCAGTCCTCACCCCCCAGCAAGGTCGCCAGGGTCACCGCCACTATGGCCACGGCCATACTCCGTAGCCACCCCGTTCCTCTCGCGCCCACCCCCCGGTTTTGCCGCTCACCCTACGAGCCCTGCTGCCTCTATTTCAGCTCTAGCTGTCGGTTGCTTCTCAGAATCACTAGGAAAACAGAAAATCTCCCAGCTTCCAGGCCTGCTCAGCTTAGGGAGGTTGTGTTTATTGAGAAAGAAGGGACAGGGTAGGGCTGGGCATGGGGACTGAGCCCAGGGAGGAGCAGAGGGAAGGGGTGAGAGGGGGGAATGGAGAGCAGGGGGGGGGGGGGGGGGGGGGGGGGGCTGAGCACGGTCAGGATTAATGTGGTCTTGCCGCCTGAGCCCTGGCTCGGTGTCTGGAAGGAGGCTCGTCCCGGCTCTGCGACAGGCTTGCTGTGTGGACTTGGGCTGGTCATTGTGTCTCTCTGGGTCTCACTTGCCCACTGGTAACATCCCCTCCTTCAGGAAGAGGCATTCCCGCCCACGAATTTCCCTGGATCTGCACTGCCAGCCTCTGGGCCTCTGCATTGTGATGCTCCCTCTTCCTGGAATGCTTTGTTCTCTTCTCTGTTGGGAAACTCCTACTTAACCCTCAAAACCCTACTCCAACTTTTCCCATTTGTGAAACCCTCCGTGAGGCTTCCAGACAGTGGCGATCACTCCCTCATCAGGGACCCTCAGCCCTCTGCAGGCCCTTTGTCGTGACTCTGAACACACTGGTCACCCATGGTTTCCCCTGGGGACTGTGACGCCAGCGGGCCAGGCCAGGGTGAGTGGCTTACCTAGACAGGGCCTGGGGCCATTGTGTGCTCAGAGAGCATTTCTTGGATGAACAAACAGAGGGAGTGAATGAGCGCCTACACAGGTTAACGAACACGGCCCAACCGTGTTGGTTTACGGAGCACTTGCTGGGACGCCTGGCCCCGTGCTGGGATGTCATTTGGCTTGACCGCAACCCTGTGGGGCAGGTCTGGTTGATATTCCCAGGAGGCAGGCTCAGAGAGGTCAGTGGCTTGCTCGAAGGCACAGAGCTCGGGTTGGACCCAGGACCACCTGACCTAGGCACCCTAGCTCTTCCCTGCGTGATCTCCCCGCCGAAGAGAAAAGGCAGTGAGAAAGGCGCCGCCCTGGGGGAGCAGGTGAGCGAGTGGGCTTGTGGGAGGAGAGGAGCCCTGTCCTGTCCCTGGGGGTCGTGGGCCAGGGCCCAGCCAGACCCTCAAAGCTCCGGGAGAAGGCAGCTCTCTGTCCAGGTGGGTAGCAGCAGGGGTGTGGCGGGGGTGAGGGGGAAGGTGGCGGCCAGGGGCCTGGAACCTCGGGGCTCCTGAGGTCTCCGGGCCTCTCCCAGCATACACTGTAGGAACACCAGTTACTTTCCGGGAACCGCCAAGGCTCCTGGGTAGGGGCTTGGGTGGAACAGTGAGGGCCTGCGGATGAACAGAGCACAGCTTCAGGGGGCCACCCTGGGTGGCCTCGGTGTCACATGCCATAGTTTGCCATAGTTTGCAAGGAGTTCGATCATCCCAGTGGTGCAAATGGGGGTGACCCTCCTCAATGACCAGAGGGGGTAAACTGAAGGCAGGGAGGAGTCCGGAACTGGGCAGGGTTACACAGCAGTGAGGCAGTGGGGGAGGCCTCTGGTGCCCCACCCGCCGGCTCTGGAGTCGGAGGTGTCCAGAGCTGCCGGGGGGAGGGTGGGCAGAAGGTTGGTAAGACCAGGGGCTGGGCCCACTCGGCCCTGGGTGGAGCCCTGGACCCTGGGAGCCCAGGTAACAGGGCTCAGATTCCCAGCGGCCATGTGAGTTCTCTTCTCGGAGCCTCCATTTTCTCATCTGTAAAATGGGGAAAATGTGGCTTCTGTCGCAGGGTTTTGGGAGACTGCGATGGAGGCCTGTGTGTGCAGGTCTGGGCACACAGTAGGTACTCAATAAGTGTCAGTTCCTCCCCCTCCCATCTCCTAGGGAGCGGGGGCTCCTGTCTTTCTTCTGGACTGGGGCTGGTGTCTTCTGCTGAAGGCTAGGGGCCGGCAGAGCGTCTGAGTCAGATTCTGAGGTTGCCGGGCTCTGAGCTGGTTCCTGCCTTCTCTGGGCCTCGGGGCTCTCACTTGGGGGACAGAATTACCTCCCTCGCCTTATAGGGCTGCTGAGAAGGTGGAATGGAGGGAAGGCTGAGCCCGTAAGAAGGTGATTCTTACGCAAGGAAGACCACTTCCGGCACCTGCTGACCTCGCAGGAACTGCGGGGAGAGAGGGGGTTGGGGCCCCTCTGACTCTGCCCCCGGCGCAGGCATGGGAGTGGCGAAGCGGGCCAGGCTTCAGGCAGAGGCGGGAGGTTGGGAGGTGCTGGAAGGACAGTGGAAGAAGGAATCCAATCTCGGGCCCGTTGGCCTGGGTTTGAATCCTGGCCCTACAGATTACCAGCTGGAGGCCACAGACAAGTCACTGGACCTCTCTGAGCCTCGCTTTCCTCATCTGTGAAGTGGGGGTGGGAGTATTCAGAATAGTCCCTTTGCTGCGTTTGGGAGGATCGTCGGGAAGGTGTGGGTGGCACGGATAGCATGCGGTCAGGGTACACAAAGGTCCCTGCCCTTGTCTCCTCTTCTCGGGGTCATTGGATAGGGTGGAGGTGGGGAGGGAGGGGGTGACTGTGATGCTAATGGCAGGATGGCAGGCAAGATGGGGGGGGCCGTGAGAGATGTTTAGGACCAGAATTGAGGGGTTGGGGACGGCTGTGGGTTAGCATTGGTCTCCAAAGTGCGGTGATACCCGAGGTGACCGCTGGGACCTCAGGAGGACAGTATTAGAATTTCCAAACTTTTCCACTATATCCTTTATTAACTTCTGGGTGTGTGTGTGTGTGTGTGTGTGTGTGTGTGTGTGTTTTACGATGTTCGTGGTAACCAGAACAGTGGCACGTGCATTCGGTTTTGAAATGAAGAAATAGGGGCGCCTGGGTGGCTCAGTCGGTTAAGCGTCCGACTTCAGCTCAGGTCACGATCTCACAGTCCGTGAGTTCGAGCCCTGCGGCCGGCTCTGGGCTGATGGCTCAGAGCCTGGAGCCTGCTTCCGATTCTGGGTCTCCCTCTCTCTCTGCCCCTCCCCCGTTCATGCTCTGTCTCTCTCTCTCTGTCTCAAAAATAAATAAACGTTTAAAAAAAAATTGAAATGAAGAAATACAGAGGAGTGTGTTCAAAGGGTTTTACTGACACAGGTGCATGGTCAAAATATCTGCACCCCCTGGGGTACTGGCTAGCAGGGGTGCTGAGGTGTTTTGGGGAGTGGGGTGTGTGCGAAGGAATCAGGAGAGCACTGGGAGACTTGGATTCCAGTCTCCACTCTGGCCCCAACTTGCTGTATGTCCTTGGGCAAGCCACCTAACCTCTCTGAGCTTCCAAAACAAGCAGAGGGGAGCTTATAAAATGAATGGGCAGAGGCTCTTTCGAGCAACTGGAGGTTGGGATTGTCTGGTTCTGAGCTTCATTTGGGACTTCCAGAGTCTTCTCTTGCCACACCTGGTAGATACCCATGTGCCCTTCTAAGCCCAGCTGCGTCTTATCTGTGGTCTGCTCTCACACCCCCAGGGACGGGGAGCTCACCACCTCGCAGGGTGCTCTGTTCCGTCCCAGATGGAGCTGTCATCTACCTCGCTTCCTCCTTCCCTCCTTAAAGGTGAACTTGAGGGGTGGGGGCTGCGAGGGGCTGGAACCCTAGCTTTTAGGGGCTGAGGAAGCAGCTCTTTTCTCTTGGGGCCGTTTCCTGTGGGTGCCAGCCGCAGCTCTCACAGCATCTGCCTTCTGCTCGGGGCTGCTCTCAACCTTTCTGGTGAAACAGAGCCTTTTTTTTGGCTCAGCTCGCGCCAGGTAGAAGGGCAGCTACAGCAAGCTTGCTGTCCACCCCCTGGCACCCTGGTCTTGGTACCGCTGCAGCACCTCATGTAAGCTCCCCTCAGCCAAAAGCAGATTGTGTTTGATGAGCCCCCACTGCAGGTTCCAGGCTCAGTGCTTTGCAAATACAGTACTATTCCTCACTGAATCCAGGGGTTGCCAGTTTCCAGACGAGAAGGCTCAGAGAGGTGAAATGACTTGCCCAAGGCCACGTATTGAGCTGGATTGAAATCCACCTCCGTCTGACCTGGAGCTCAGCAATTTATCACTCTTCTGTGCTGTCCCTTTGTGCCCCCACCTTGAACAGAATGTAACATGGCAGGAAGACAAGTTGAGACCTGTGTCTGAGCTAAAGCAAAACAAAACAAAACAAAAACAAAAAACAAAGAAACCCAAACCCACATAATCGGCAGGGGGGAAACAGGTGGTGGGTGTTTGGTTGCCTGTCAGCTGAGCATGAGTTACTTAGTGCAGGGCCACCCAGAAAGCCTGTGTAAACTCACGCCATATTACTAGAGGTAGGGCAACCACTACAAGGAAGGAGATAGTCTTGTGATTCTCAACGTGGGCCGACGGTGCCTGGAGACTTGTGTGTAGAGGTGGGGAAGAGCAGAAGGCTGCTGCAAGAACACGGACGTACAGAAGACTGAGTTCCCTTGGCTGGAAGTATTTAAATAGAGGCCGCATGGCACAGGACTCCCACATTGGATGGCGGAGGGCACAGGCAAGGTGACATCCAAGGTCCTTTCAAACTGCAGTTTTGTGGCTGGACTTCAACTGTCACCAGGGCCACAACACTCAGGCCCATAAGATTTGGATGGGGTTTGTTCATTCGTCTGTCTGTCCATCTGTCTGTCCATCCATCTATCCATCATCCATCTATCCATCATCCATCCATCCATCCATCCATCATCCATCTATCCATCCAACATCCATCCATCATCCATCCATCTATCCATCCACCCATCCATCCATCATCCATCAATCTATCCATCCATCCATCCATCATCCATCCATCATCCATCCATCTATCCATCATCCATCCATCATCCATCCATCTATCCATCCATCCATCCATCCATCTATCCATCTATCCATCCATCATCCATCCATCTATCCATCATCCATCTATCCATCCATGTATCCCTCCATCCATCCATCCATCCATCCATCATCCATCCATCATCCATCCATCCATCCATCTATCCATCCATCCATCATCCATCCATCCATCATCCATCCATCCATCCACCCATCATCCATCTATCCATCCATCATCCATTCATCCACCCATCATCCATCCATCCATCCATCCATCCAATACAATAGCTAGAGCAGTGAGCAAGAGAGACACAAGCCTTCCCTGCCTGGAACCTTCAGTCCAGTGGGAATAATAGCAATAATAATAGCAAGCATAGGTGCTTCAAGTGAATTATTCCATCTGGCTCCACTACAACTGTATGAAGCAGGCATTATTATCCCCAGTTTGCAGATGGAGAAATTGAGGGCACCTGGGGATTGGTATTGACAGGGCTCCCCAGGGATTCATGGATCAGGTGCTCCCAGGCCTGTGTTGAAAATTCCAAGAGCTTGAAGCTTTATGATGCTCAGATGCCATGACTAAGATCCCATAAGGCCCAGAGCCTGTTATAAAAGAAGGTGCAGAAGAGGGGCCAGTCACTGGCGGGAGCCCTCAGAGCCTCCCCCCCCACCCCCCGCCACCAACCTTGACCTTCAATAGTCATAGTTATTGTTTTATCAAGAACCAGGCATGGTTCTAAGTGCTCTCCTGGGATGCTCTGACTTATTCCTCATGATAACCTTAGGTAGCTACTAGTGCTATCCTTATTTTACAGATGGGAAATTGAGGCACAGAGAGGCTGTGTAACTAGCCCAAGCTCACACAGCTGGGAAAAGGAAGGAGGAGGACTATGGGCTTGAGCCGTCTTATCTGTTTAGGCCACACTTTCATCCGGGATGCTCCACGGACCTGGCCTTCCGTCTCCTCCAGGAGCCTCCTCCCAGGCCCCTGACTGCCTGCCACCAGGGTGGGCGGGAGCAGGGGTGGGGGTGTGCGGGCCTCACTGATGGTCGCTCTGTCTGCCCGCAGATCATGAGTGTTTTGCTGTTCATCGAGCACTCCGTGGAGGTGGCCCACGGCAAGGCCTCCTGCAGGGTCTGGCAGAATGGCTACCTCAGGCTCGGTAGGTCCAGGGGACCCGGGAGGGGGAGGGGCCCTGGCGGCAGGTAGACGGGCTGGGGTTTGAGGCCCTGCCCCTTCCCTTCTGAGCCTCAGATCTCTCATCGGCAAAGGGAGATCTGTCCCCACCCAAGTCTCTAGGTGGGAGAGCAGAGAGGCTGGTGCTTCGCGAACCTAACCAGCTCAGGGAGGTGATGGCAGGACTCTCCTGCCTCCCTCTGTCAATGGCTGCCCACGACCCTGGAATAAACTAGAACCTCCCCATGGTGGGATCCAGCCCCGGTGAACCTCTCCGGCTACACCTTGCAGCGTCCCTTTGCTCCCTGCTCTGGTGGTGCTGGCCACACCGAGCTCAGCCCTGTCTCAGCTCCTTGGACTCCTGGTCACTCCACTCACAAGCCACCTCCTCAGAAGGCTTCCCCGACCTCGCCCTGGGCCCGAGGGTGGCAGACCCGGGCCACCCTCCCACCCTGCATCCTGTGTTACCCGAAATGTTCTGTTTGCTGCCTTAGTAGTCCCCAAGACTGAGAACTGCAGGAGGCCAGGGCCTGGGCTTGCTCCTTCACTGTCATAGCCACCACACCAGTGGCTCCCAAAATGTGGTCCCTGAAACCTGCATGGGGTTCCTGGGGGCACCTCTGGGCTGCTCACTGCTTTCCCTTGCCTTTCAGCCAACCTGATCTCCAGCTTCCTGCTCATCACCATGCTCTTTGTCATCAGCTTGAGTCTGCTGATCGGAGTGGTCAAGGTGAGGGCTTGGTGGGGGGAGGGGACGGGGGTCCGGACCTGGGGCCTGGCAAGGAACCCCAGATGCCCTCCTGCCCCCCTTCCTGTTCACACCCACTGAGTGGGCAGCACTGGCTGCCAACAGGGTGGGAGGTGGGTATTTTGGGAGACTCCCCCCCTCCCCGCCCCTGCACCCTAGAGATCGCCATGCTTCCTGGCCGTTTGGAAAGTCTCGTTTCTGTACCAGACTCGTCAGGATGGAGGCCTTGGTTCCCCGTTAAAATGCACGCTCCATGGGTGGGGGCTTGCACACGGATGCTTTGGTTGTACTAGCTGGTGACCCACATGCTCGTAAGCTGCCAATGCAAGCAGGGAGTTTTGACAGGGGAAAGAGAAGGGTCATTTTGAGGCCTGGGGACAGAGGAGAAAGCAGCGGGTTTTGTCATCAGTGAGAGGAACCAGAACAGAGGCGGGGTGGGGTGGGGTGTAGACGCCTCTGGCTCTGTTTCACCCAGCTAGCAGGAGAGAGAGAGAGAGAGGGAGAGAGAGAGACTGGGCCTCAGCCTCCTGTGAAGAGGAACCAGTCTGTCCCTCGGCCCCCAGGGGGCAGGAAGCCAGGGCCTCACTACACAGGCACCAGAGCAGAACCCAGCAAGTGTGTCCTGGGGAGCCGGTGGCCCGGGACTCACAGGCCAGCAGCGGTGGGGCAGTGGATGGTTTGGGGGTGCTTTGGAATGCCTCCACTTTGCCTGAACTGCCACCATTCACTCCCTGAGCCAATGCCGCTCTTTCGGAAGCCCGGTACCCCAGTGAGTGATTTTACCCTGGGCAGGGTAGGTCGCGGGGCGCAAGTGGTCCAGCTAGAAAAGTGGATCGGGGCGTCTGGAAGGTTCTGAGATGGAGTCTGGGTTGTTTTGGTGGCCTCCTGAGCGATCTTAGACAGCCACCCGAGAAACCACAAAACCACCCCTTCTGCGATTTTGTCCCCAACAGCGGGTTCGAATGCACTCATACTAGCCCCCTCAGTTTGAAGGAGAGGGACTTTGGCCTCAGCCTCCCAGGGCCTCTCACCGTGACTGGACCCCCTGGGAGTGGTCACCTAGGGAAGGGTCCCACCATTTAAGCCAGTGCAGACTTTTCCCCACCACCGGACCTTTGTTTGGCCCTTCTGCCTCCTGTCGCCTCCCATCCCCCTTGGGGTTCTTTCCAGATCTAGCCTCAGTGTCCCCACCTCTAGGAAGTCCCCTCTGATCCCTTCTCATCTGTGAAATGGGCACAAAGCCCTTCCTTGTTGGGTTCTTGAGAACACATTGAGTCAGACCCTGCCCCTGAAGGCCCTGGGGCGCTTATCTCTGTAGATGGGGACTGTTCCCTGTGTCTCCTGGGACATCGAGACGCCTTGCATTCAGGGCCTGGGTCTTACCTTCTCCCCATCCCCAGAATCTCACTCCGGGGTGTGGGTCCACGAGGAACGACCTCAGCTGAGCCAGGAGGGGATGATTTGGGAGAGGGCCATACTCCCCGGGGGAGGGAGCTGCTGGTGAGGGCAGGGGGTCCCTGGGGGCGTCGGGCTGCACAGGACACCCTGACCGTGCCGGGCCTGTCTTCCAGAACCGGGAGAAGTACCTGCTGCCCTTCCTGTCCCTACAAATCATGGACTTCCTCCTGTGCTTGCTCACTCTGCTGGGCTCCTACATCGAGCTGCCCTCCTACCTCAAGTTTGCCTCCCGGAGCAGCAGGGTTGTGAGTACCCAACCCTGACCCACGTCCCACAACCACCCCCCTTGCCTGGGGGAGGTGGTAGGGGCTCAGGCTGGCGAGGGTGGGAGTCCCCGGGGCCCCTCCCTGGGTGATGAGCCCGAGCCCCGTCGGATCACCCCAAGCCTCCTCCTCTGGAAAATGCATGATGGCACATCATCAACAGAGTTATGGGCATTCAGGGAGGGAGGTGTATCCGGGGCGCTCAGCGCCTTGCGGGCAATCAAATGCCAGCCACACGTGATGCTATACCACAGGGAAGGGCGCATGGCCATTTCAGTCCCCAGCCCCTGCTCTGTCCCTCCTTCGTGACCTAGCGGAAGGAAGGAGGCTAAAGACGATTCACGCCAACGATGAGGGCCGATGCCTGTGACGGAGGGTGCCGGTCCCTGACTCGGCGCCCCAAAAGTCACCTTGAGACTTTTCCTAACTGTTGTTGCTGGACCCGGGCTGGGCCGCGGGAGCCCCCCCGGGGCCTGCCACCAGCCCTTGGCGGGAATGTCTGAGAAACGGGCGTCCGTTTCTTTCTGGGTACTGTGGGCTGGACAGTCGTCAGCATCCTTGGCTGAGTGTCTCTCGGGCTGAGGGAGCACCGTGTGCCCCACAGCCCCGGGACCTCTGGGTTAGGGCCTCACTGCCGGTTTGCTTCCTTCCTCCCGCCTTTGCCCTCCCAAGGGCGCCCCCAAGGTCCCCCTGATGACCCTGCAGTTGCTGGATTTCTGCCTGAGCATCCTGACACTCTGCAGCTCCTACATGGAAGTCCCCACCTATCTCAACTTCAAGGCCATGAACCACATGGTGAGTCTGGGCTAGGGGGCGGCGCCCATCACCGGCTCTGCGGCCTGGAGCAAGCTGCTTCCCCTCTCTGTGCCTCGGTGCTCAGGCTGGGCCCCCTTCCTAAGCGGGGCCTGGGAGGAGGACTCTTGGTGGGGGTGATTTCTCGAAGGAGAGCTCTCAGGACGTCGCTTGAAAAGGAGTCAGAGAAGCAGGGGAGGCAAAGGGAGAAGCCGGGAGGACACGCGACTTTGGGGGCGGCCCCGCTCGATCCCAGGGGGAGCCCTGCTGTGTGAATTGCACCGCAGAAATAATACCCGTTGTCTCTAGCGGTCTGACAAATTATCCCCAAACCTAGTGACGCGGAATGGCTAACCGTTGCTGTCTCACGCTGGGTCCGAGGGCCGGGAATTTGGGAGCGGCTCAGCTGGGTCGTTCACACTCAGGGTCTCTCGTGAGGTTACACCTGAGGTGGGGAGGGGGCCGCGGACGCCAAGGGCTTGACTAGATCTGGAGGACCCACTCCCGACACGGCTTACTGGTGTGGCTGGGACGTACCTCCCAGAGCCCTCGCCCGGGAGCCCGTCCTCTGGAGAAGGGCATCGGCGTGGCCCCACCGCAGCTGGGGGCCCGGTGCTCCAGCCAGGTAAGAGCCAAGTGGGCGGGCTTGCTGAGCTCGCCTGTCGCCTGGGGCTGATGGTAGGTCGCACCCCTGGCAGGGGTCGGGCAGGATGATGGCTGTGCCACGCCTGTGTCATTCCTCCACGTGTGGAAGAGTCCCTTGCGGGCAGAGGCGCTGACGTGGCCCCCAAATCTCTTGCAGAACTATCTCCCCAGCCAGGAGGGTATGGCTCACAGCCAGTTCATCAAGATGATGATCATTTTCTCCATCGCCTTCACCACTGTCCTCATCCTGAAGGTGAGAGGCCCTGCCCCCGCCCCGGCTCTGGGAAGCGTGGGGAGCCGCTGCTGTCCTCCCTGCTCTTGGCTCCCACACCAGCTCCTTGGACCCCACTTAGGATCCCCAGGGACATCCCATTGAGACGGAGGGGATCTGTGAAGACCCCCCCCCCCCACGCCGTGTTCAGGTGTCAAGGACTTAACCTGTAACCTGGAGAGACCCTGATCCAGGGAAGGAGGAGTTGTTCGGTCTGGAATCAGATTCAGAAAGTCTTGGATGTGATTCCCAGCTCTCCCCTTGCTAGCTGTGTAGCTGGTGTTTGAGCCACTTCGCTCTGGGCCTTGGGTCTCATCTGTGAAAGGGACGTAATTAATATTGCTTCGCCCCGTCACAGTTTTCTGTGATTCAAGCACCAAAATGTAGGTGGGTCCTGAGGTCATGTTACTAGAGGTTGGGTGATGACAGGGAGGGAGGGGAGTGGTTTTATTCTTCTCGGAGGTGGTCCGGTCCAGAGGATAGAGTCCCGTGTCGGGTCCCTTAGACCTTAGAGTTCTTAGAGAGATAAGAACTCTAGAGACTTCCTAGAGAGACAGGACAGACTGGAGTGTGTCAATAGCAGCATGACCAGGAGGGTGGGGAGGTAAGAAAACTCTGCCATCTGAGGGAGTCAGGGAGACCAGGGCAATTCAGCTGAGAAGAGAGATGAGTCAAGGAGGACATGATCCCTGTCTTCAAATACCTGAAAGACCCTCATGGGGATTCCAGAGGCCAGCGCTGGAACCCGTGTCCCAAAGCCGCGGGGAGGCTGATGTCGACTCGGCAGAAGATGGGGCTTTAAAGAGGGTTCTTTTCTGACTGTGACAAGATGAGCAGAAAGGAGGCAGTCAACTCACCACCCACCACCGCCCAGGGACCACGTCCGGATATCTGGGTGTATTTCCTTCCCGTCTTTCTGTGTGGGTGGCTGTCACCGGACGTCACTGCCTCCCTCAGTTGGAAGCCCTGAGCAATCTCTGTTGTCACCTAATGCCAGCCTGGAAATGGAACTTCACTCCTTCGAACCTTCCCTCTAAGGGCGAACCCAGTGCAAGGGCTTTAGTGAGGTGCAGCGAGAACCTTCCGGAAGGCTTGGGGGAACCAGCGCGGGGGTTGACATCATACATCAAGGCCACCACACAGCCCTGTACCCCCCCTCCCCCCATCTCCCCTCCTCTTCTTTACCCCCTTGGGTGGGAGCTCTCTCTGCGTCCCACACGCTGCCTCAATGGCCACCCTCCACCTGCTTGGTTTCCCCAGGCCCCTCCTACTTCGTTCTTTTATAATTCATTTTATTTATTCCTGCGACCTTTAAGTCATCATCGTGGGGTTCCGTAAAACAAGAGAGCTTCCTGAGACGGGACCCACTCTCCTTCCTTGGGGGCTTCACTCCCCACCTTGGAAAATCCACCCCCCCTTCTTACATCAACTGCTAAGAGAAAACAGTTGCTGACGTCATCTGCCAGATGTATACATCTGTAGATATAGTTTTTTCTGCCCTTATAAACGCAGGATGCTGTTGCATACACGGTTTTGTAATCTGCTTTAACAAATGACATATCCTAAGCACTTTGGGAGAAAAGGTTTCCCACCACGGGCTCTGTCTCAAGAAGGACGGGGTCGTCTCAGGAGGTGGGGAGTTTCCCAGCTCGGGGGGTGGAGAAGACTGATTTGTGGGACCATTGCCAGGGAGGCTGGAGGGGGACCCAGAAGCCCCCAGAAGCCCCCTTCCGCGCTAGGTCTGTGGGGGCAGTGAAAAGGACAGTGTGTGGAATGCTTGGGGCTGGCCGGGGAGGCACCCCTCAACCGGAACCAGGGCGTGAGCAGCAGTGGCCGGTTGCTGCCTTCTGGGCTGAGCTGGGGCTCCCCGGGGAGTGCCCAGCATCTGTCCCAGGCGTGCTGGGTCAGCGAGAAGAAGGGCCGGCAAAGCGTAGCCTGACCCGGGCCTGTTTCCAGGTCTACATGTTCAAGTGCGTGTGGAGATGCTACAACTTCATGAAGTACATGAACTCAGCCGAGGAGAGGAGCGGCTCCAAGACGCTCCAGAAGGTGAGCCTGGTGGTGGTGGTGGTGGGGGCGGGGGGTCAGGTCCCAGCCCTGCCACACGTTGTGTCATTTGGGGCAAGCCTCTCTCCCTCCCCGGGGTTCAGTTTCTCCACTGTGAGATGATTGGACCAGAAGAAATGGGAAGATCTCTTTTGGCCCTGATAGTCTAGGATGTTATTCATGCATGCATTCAATATTTTCTGCCTCTGACTCTTTGGTGGCCTTATATCCAACCCTGGGGGTGCAGAGAGGACTTAAGACGCCACCCTGTGCTGGGGGAGTGCATAGCCCAGAGTGAATCCAGATTCAGAGATCTGATTGCAACTCGGGGCGTAGCGTTGGGGGGGGGGGGGAATGGGAGCATAGAGGAGGTACCTGGTCTCCTCTGGGGTATCAGGGAAGACTTCCTGGAAGAGGTGACACTTGACCAAGTCTTGGACTGTCAGTTGATGCAAGTTAGCTGGGAAAGGGGAAGGGGCCTTCTGGGCAGAGGGTTGAGGCGGTCTTAGAAGCAGCTGATTGGAGATGTGATGGGCAAAGTGCAACTGGTCTAAACGTCTGGGGCCACTTTCCTCCTCTGTAAAATGGGGGTTGTATTAGCCAAGAGTCTGTTGGTCGCCAATGGCAGAAATCACCTCGGTCTGACTCAAGTGATAACAGGGAATTTATTGGCTGCCAGGACTTGAGCGTCCAGCGTAAGTCTGGCTCAGGCTGGCTGAGTTGTGACATCTGGTGAAATCTCATTCTCTCCGTCTCTGGACTGTCCTGTCCTCAGTGTTGGCTACGTTTTCAGGTAGCCCTTTCCTTGTGGTGGCAAAATGGCTGCCAAAATCCCTAGGTTGACATCCCACCCTCTCAGCAACCCCAGCAGAAAGTCCCAGGAGCACGCCTGATGGACCAGCTTGGGTCGCAAGCCTATCCCCAAACCAATGATGCTAGCCAGGGGGGAGGAGATTCTACTTTGCGTGGCCGCACCCAGGGCGCATGTCCTTGGATCTGAGGGGTGGGGCCAATTCTTCTGAAAGCATGTGGACTGAGAGCGTTTTCCCAGGGAAAATGGTGCATGGTTATCAAAACAAGGGGGTTTGAAGCTGAACAGGCAGAGGCCAGTCTGTCCCCTACAGGGATAGACACTGCCCCTGTCTCGTGCATGCATTGTCAAGCATAGTAAGTACCCAAGGTCCTGGGTGGGCAAGGTGCTGGTCACCGTCATCCATTTTGCCAGAGGTGGGGGTTGGAACCCCTTGACTCCAGGTTGGCATTCTGGTTCCTTCCGGCCAATTATCAGCCCTTATCTCTCTGTCGCTCCCAGGCGGTCCTGCCATCCTATGAGGAAGCCGTGTCTCTGCCATACAAGACCCCGGACGGGGACCTGGCACCACCTCCCTACTCGGAGGTGTGACGCCTGCCAAGCCCAGCCCTGGTGCTGGGAGGGGCGGAGCTGTCTCGCAAGCCGCTTCTTCGCTTTGGTGGCCCCTGCGGCCCCGGGGTGAGCCGCCCGGCTGACTTCAGGACAAACCGGCTTGTGTCCCCCTCGCTGGCCTGCTTTTCCCGTGGGGCCTGGGAGATGCTCACGACTGGGTCAACGCTGTCGGCGGAGTGGCTCCCGGAGTCCCTCAGAAATTCAGTCCAACGAACCTCGGCTCGTTTCCATCTCCAGCACCTGTCTCACCTGTTCGTCATTCTAAGTTCGGGGGGGTTTGGTTAAACAACTTGCAACTTGACCGCTTTCGCCACGTGGCTGTCAAATCAAAATACGCTTCCCCATGCAGGGAGGTGGTTTGTCCAGACAGCAACAGCCGTCGCGTTGGCTTTCAGGCCGTTGTCCGTTCACACAACAAACAATGCCGCTCAGTCATCGCCTCTTGGTCCCCCCCCTCCACCTCCACCAAGCACAGCGTTCCGATTTCTTCAGACGGCTTGTTTCAACAATTACGGTCCGCCGCCCATCAGTCAGTTTTAAACTAGGGACAGCATTCAATAATAACAATGCTAAAAATCAAATTAGCCCCCAAACTATGCCATGCAATCGCCCCCGGCAACTGGTCGCCCACGCTGGTCCCTTGGGCGCCTCTGGGCGGCTGAGCGATTGTTAGTGCAGATGAACATTCAGGCACTTGCCAGACGTCACCCAGCAGCTACTTCCAGGAAATAACGGTTGTCTCGTCACGGAACCGTCCCGACACACGATGGTTTTGCCGAAGAGTTGTCGTCACCAGCAGCTGGCCGCACGTGGTCACTATAGTCACGCAGCGACTGCCAGTCCATTCCGCAGGCTGGCCCGTCCGTCACCAGTCCCGGCACAGGGGACTCCGTCCTGCCCAGTGCTTGTGCTTAAGCAGAAATTTAGCCCTGACGCCAGGCGGGTCCGTTGGCTGGACTGAATCCGCAGGTTAGGCAGGCAGACTCTTTGTGGGCCCAGACCCTGCCACGGGCGCTCGTGTTGGTGATGGCAGAAGGGAAGGTTTTGGTCCCAACACCCCCTCTTTTTCCTGTTTCCGGGGTTCTGAGGACGCTGACCCCAAGGCGGAGACAGGGCCATGGAGGCACGTTCTCTGGGGTCTGAGAGGGGGATACAGAGGCAGAGGGCTGTGCAAGAGGTTCCCTGCCAGCACCCCCTTGGGTAATTGCTTTGTGTGTGACGGGGAAGAAATTTCAATAAAGCAGCATCACGCTTCTCTTTGGCTGACCTGATTCTTTTTTTTTTTTTTAATGTTTATTTATTTTTGAGAGAGAGAGAGGGAGAGCGAGAGAGCACAAGCGGGGGAGGGAGAGAGAGAGAGAGAGAGAGAGAGAGACAGACGGGGGATCCGAAGCAGGCTTCGTGCTGATAGCAGCGAGCCCTGCTTGGGACTCGAACTCATGAACCGCGAGATCATGACCTGAGCCGAGGTCCGACGCTCAACCGACTGAGCCACCCAGGTCCCCCTGATGTGATTCGTTAAAATGTGGTGTAGGCAAGGGCTGGGAGTTCTTGACCCTGCACTGTTTCTGATCACAAGTCATGGACCGCATAAGTACCCTGATGTCTCCCCAGGTAAGGTGTGAACTCCACCCACCTAGAGAGTGCCTACTTGGAGTCAGATCCTGTGCTGAGAACCGGGGGTGACCGCAATGGGTCGGACTTGCCTCCAGTGACCCACAGTCTGGGGTGGGGGAAGACAGATCCATGATGATTATAATAGCCCACGGCCAACACCACGATGGGGGGAGTCCCAGAGGCCCCTACAGTCAGCGAAGGCTTCTTGGAGGACCTCTCGCCCAGCGGGATTGGAAAGGCGGGCAGGCAGCAGTAAACAAAGAGGGGAAGGATGTGGAGGGCCCCCGCAGAGGTGGGGAGGGGAGGGGTGGGTGGGCTGGCGTGGCTGCACGTGGGGATGGGGAGCCTGGCCAGGTCATGGGCCTGGATCGTGAAGACCCTCGGCAGTCGTTAGGGTCCTTTGGCCACAAGCCCACCCTGGCTCACTTTAGCCAAGAAGGGTATTTGCAGGAAGGAGATGGTCGCAAGGAACAGAAACCTTAGCGAACCGACTTAAGAAAAAAAAAGAAAAAAAGGTGGTTGTGATATTTCTTGGCTCACATAAACGACAAGTGCAGCGATTTCTGGCTTCGGGCATGGTCGGACCTAGGAATTAAATTTTTCAATGATCTCTCTCTGTCTCTCTCTCTCTCTCTACCTCTGGCCTTTATCCTCTGAGGCTGAGCTGCGGAGGGCCTGCCTGAGAGTGAAGTCAATAGAGAGCCTGGGGCAGCCTGAGTTGGGCTTGGTCACCGGTGCTGATCGAGCCTTGAATGTTGCACAAGGAGCGGGGGCTGATACTGGGACGAGGGAGTCCCTGGAGGGTTTGGACAGGGGTGTTGTGGGGTCGGGTTTGGGCTCTAGGAAGGATGAGAGCAGGTGCAGGGAGCCACAAGAAGGCTGATGAAAGAGGTGTCAGCTTTTCTCAGGACATTTCTTCGTTTTTAAAATATTATTATTATTATTATTATTTGTGGGTTTTTTTTTGAGAGAGAGAGCGCATTGGTGCAAGCAGGGGAGGGGCAGAGGGAGGCAGAGAGAGAGAGGGAGAATCTGAAGCAGGCTCCACGTACACTGTGGAGCCCGAAGCAGGGCTCGATCTCACGACTGTGCGATCATGCCCTGGGCCCAAATCAAGCGTCGGACGCTCAACCGACTGAGCCACGTGGGCCGCCCCTCTTCGTGGTGTTTCCTGCTCTTTGTCGGATCCCCAAGGAACTGACAACGCAGGCTCCGACAGATGGGTAGCAAGCTCCCGTTCGCACACGAAGGAATGGAGGTCCAGAGACATCCGGTGGCTTTCTCGAGGCCACAAAGCAGCCAAAGATTGGACCACGTGCCTTTGTTCTCTACTACGCTGGGGGCTATTAAGAAGGTCTGAGGCCCCAGCATGTGTGAGCTCTTGCTTCTCGAGATGATCCCTGTAAAGGAGCTTCCCAGAAGCCCCCATCAAATGAGCCCTGGGGACAGAGTTCTCAGGGGGAAGGGGATTGGTCTTGTCTCCAGCCTTGTATCCTCACCAAGAGGACACCAAGAGGGGGCCGTGGCCGTGTGTCCGGAGGACCGGCTGAAGCGACACCCTCCCGCCTCCCATCCCTCCTGGCCTGAAGCCAAGAAGCAGGCTGAGCTGTATGGTGGGATTGTGCCCCGTGGCCAGGCGGCCGAGAGGAGGCTGGCCCGAGAAACAGGAAATAGCTGGGTTTGGGGAAGTCGAGTGGCCTGGCCAAGCCAAGCCAGTGCACCATCCACTGGGCAGCGCTCACTACGGCCCTATCAATGGCCCGTTTGAGGCTCACACAGGGGTCCTTTGACAGGGCTGAGTTGGGACCCACTGCGGGGGCCTGTTTGAGCTGGATGCCCGGAAGGGAGCCTGCCCCAGGAAAGAGCGGCTGCGTGCAGGCTGGGCAGGTGAGGACCGCCCGCACAGGCTGTCTCTCAGAGGGAAGGAGAGTCGGCAAAATCAGATCCGGGTCCCCGAGCAGGAACTTCGGTGTCTCAGGACTGCGTGGGTAGCAGGCACGTTCCCCTGTAATTGAGAGGAGTTCAGGGTCGTATCTGCGACTCTCCCACGGGCCCCAGGCGGCAGGTGTCATGTGATGATTAGTCCTGAGGCTCGGAGCAGGCAGATCACTTGCCCAAAGTCACGATCGGGTGGAGGGCAGAGCTGGGGTTGGACTCCGACGGGCCTGGCCAGAGTCTGAGGTCGTCTCTCTTGTCTTATCTAGCTTATCTTGTCTGCCCGACAAGGTGAGAGGATCAGGGGCATGATTTTAGAGGCTGGGACAGGCCCTTGAAGGTAGGGGGTTGACATACAATCATTGTTGTGCACCTGGCACTCGGGACAGGCCTGGCTCAGGGCGCCGCTTGTGGTGGGGGATGGGAGTCCACTGTGGGCGCAGGGCCCAGACCCAGGCTGACTCAGCCGTGGTCCAGGGGAGGCAGGCTTTGGGCATGCACTCAGGCGGTGGCCACGGGGCTGGGTAGATTCAAGACGCATTTTGGGAAGCAGGACCCCCAGGGCTTGGATGCAGAGGAAGAGGGAAGGTCAAGGCTGGTGCCCATGTCTGGAGAGCATTTGAGATGGTGGGGCCCGGCTTTGAGCTGAGGACACAGGATGGGGAGCAGAAGAAGGTGCTTTGAGCTCTGTTTGCATTTAGGCTCCCTTGGGGACACAGTGGGGGACATAATGCTGACCTGTGGCCACGCTAGATGTGCCCTCAGATAGAAGCTTCCCACTCTGTCTGCCTGCTTGTGGGGTGTGTGACCAAGGCAGCATGTGCAAGGCCTGATGGGCACATGAGAGGCCTCACCTGCAGCGGTGTGTCCCAAAGGGGCCACGGCCAGGACGGGCACGAGCTGCGCCCCATTGGCCCCGGGGCGTCGGGGTGATCATACCCACTTTGCAGACGGGGAAACCTCGCCCTGTGCTGACAGGGCAAGTTCTCCACTTTGAGGGGTCCCTTCAGACTTTCGGGGAGCTCAGATTCATGGCCACTCAGGCACCCTGGGAATGCCCCTAGGTTGCCATGAAAAGCGTCAGGAAAAGCAGCTGCCAGGTTAAAGGAAGGGGATGACCCACCCATGGGCCCACCTTGGGTGCTTCTGGGTGGCACCCACGGCCCCGTGGGGGTAAGGAGCAGCTACTCTGGATGTGTGCCCGCTACCTGCTGGATGGGCTGTCTGGGAGCCCGAGCTCACACTCTAGTCTCCTGGCACGCCGGGAGGAAGCCTGCCTAATTAGCCGCCAAGAGCGTTCTGATAGGCAGCCGGCTTGGCAAAGAACAGCCGGCACAAGGGAGCCAGGGCCCTAAATAAACAGAGTCCATCTGGTCAACCTCAGTGGCCCAGCTGGGCAGGCAGGATGCTGGCCTTGCAGCTTCGTCTGCTGTACGTGCCGGGGGGCCGACCCAGGCAGGGGGACAGCCTGGGCAAAGACCCGGAGATGGGACCACTTGTCCGTGTGGCCATGTGGCTCCAGCCCAGGAGTCTCACCTGCAATGCCTCACAACTTACAACGGCATGATTACATTCAGCCTTGACCTTGACCAAGTTGCTGATTTTTTTGGGGGGTGGGGTGGGAAGGGGCAGAGAGAGAGAGAGAGAGAGAGAGGCAGAGAGAGAGAATTTCAAGCAGGCTCTCCGGTCAGTGAGGAACCCAACCCAGGGCTTGATCCGACGACCCTGGCATCATAACCTGAGCTAAAATCAAGAGTCGGATGCTCAACCGACTGAGCCACCCAGGCGCCCCTAAGTGGTTGAAATTTTACAGTTGGTGGAGCTGAGTTCCTAACAGAGGGCTTTGGGAAAAGCCAAAGATTTTCTAAAACATTTCGAATGGGGCGATGGGAGGAAAAAAAAAAACAAAAACAAAACACATCAGGAATCTTACTGGTCACCTTCCCGGCTCTTCTGTCCTGGGGAGGTGATGTCAGGTGTCTCCGGGGAGGGCAGAGAGGGAAGATTTAAATGTTTCTGGCATTGGGCATCCTTGGGAAGGCTGTAGGCGGACCACCTTGACCCTCAAATACTCCTTGTTGCCCGTAGCCACTGTGCGGGTAAGAACAGAACCAGATCTTCCATGAAGCTCCGTGGTTGGGGGGGGGGTGCTTTTCCCACCATCCTTCATCGTGGAAGGCACCACGGAGGGAAGGGCCTGGAGACAAAATTACGAGACTAACCACGGCGCTGTAGTTTGGGTACGTAAGTTAGCACGTAGCCCCTCCCACACTGACCCTGGAACAACTTTCCGCAGGCTGAAGATGCTGTGTTTCCTTGTCAATCTCTTGCCCTCCTCCCTCGTTCCCGCCCTCCCTCATTCCACGCACACATATACCATCTGAGGTAGGCAGAATTCTGAGATGGCCTCTGCTGACCTATGACCCTGGGGAGCTCTGTCTCCTTGAGCACGGGCGGAGCCTGCAAGACGGATGGGATAGTCACCCCTGTGAGTAGATTATGTTTCGTGGCACAGGAGACGTGAAGAAAGGGAGATTGGGTGAGCCTGCCCTAATCAGGTGATCTCTTAAAGGAGACTCAGCATGGGAGGGATTTGAAGCCTGCGTGGGCCTTGGAGGAGACCCCATGACAAGCTGCTGAGCGTGGCCGCTGGTTAACAGCCAGCCAGAGGGTGGGGGTCAGGGAGGGGGGTCGGTCTGACAGCCGCAAGGAACCGACTTCTGCCAACCACTGTGTAAGTTTGAAAGAGGGGCCTGAGCTCCCGAAGAACGAGGCCCAGCCAACATCCTGATTTCAGCCGTGTGAGGGGACACCCGGTGTCGTGGTGCCCAGACTTCTGACCTTGACCTGCAGGAGCTGGGAGGTAATACATTTGCAGTCTTTTAAGCCACTACGCTTGCCCTACCTTGCTACACAGCAAGAGAAAAATGAAGGTATCGCTCTTTCCCAACCTGGAGGACGTTTTACTTTTCCTCCTTCAACTTCGAAGTGGCAACAGAGCCAACCAACAGTCTTGAAGGGCTGAGGTCGCGGTCAGTGTAGACCCAGGGTTTTGACACGGAAGGATGGAACAGGGGAGCTGACCGCTGTTGGGACATCTTTTGTGGTCTTCTGGGGCCTCCCGAGGCTCTGTTTGGAGGCTGAGGGGCACAGGGCAGGGGCTGCGGGCAGCTTGAACAGAGGTGAGGGACTCTGGAAAATGGAGGAGAAAATACACGCTGCTCTGCCAGCTGGAGGGTTATCTGAAATTCAGAGCTCAAATCTCTAGGAGGGAGAGAGACAAATCGAAAAGCCGCACGAGCTGGCACCAGGCTGGGTTTTCGCAAAGCCGTGTGTCGTGAAGGACGGTCGTAGGGAATGAGGTTGTTCTCATCAGGGAGCAATCGACGCAGCGGGGCCCTGACCGCGATCTTCAGGTCACTGAACTTGGTACACGGGAGACCTGCTTACTCCCGGAGATGGATGGAACACTTCTGGAAGAAAGCAAACTCCCTGTCCAACAGGTGTTCTACCAGGGGCTGGACAGCAGCTTTCCGAGACAGGGAGAGAATTCACATTTCCTACGGGAGGCTGGATGAGACTGCGGTTTAGTTACATCAAAACTAGAGATACGGATTCACCAGGTCTGGGGTGGACCCTGGGAATCTGTAGTTTTCTTTTGAAAAATCTTAACCAAACGCTGTAGAGGCCTGTTCTCCCCCTCACCCCCAGGAGGGCCCCCCGAACACATCCTCGTCTCGGTCTTCCACACCCGGGAAGGCTTTGCATTGGCTTTGTTTTCAAGTTCTCCCCAAAGCAGCTCCTGAGACAAGGACTTGGGTGGGTGCAGGTAGTTTACTTGGGGGGGGGGGGCAGTGCCCCCAGGAAGCACGATGAGAGGGGAGGGGAGACCAGGAGGGGGTGAAAGCCAGTAAAAAGTGCACTGGTACACGGGCCACTTCTGCGGGCAGTTGGGGCGCAATCCTGCTGGAGACCCTCGGAGGAGCCGCGAGAAGCACGTGTCAGAACCTTCCAGCAGGGAGTGGGGAAGCCATTTATCCGCAGCTCCTGTCCCTCACTGGTTGAGGGCCGCCCTGTACCTTGGAAGCATAAAACCCGACACGGCCCCTGCTGCAAGGAGGGAAAAAAGTATGCTTAGAGAACACGGAGGAGGGAGTGACTCACTCTGGGACGGAGAAGAGAGGGGACGGAGCAGGGGAGGGAGGGAGACTGGAAAGGCCTGGAAAAGATGGCAAAAACCAGATCATGAAGAGGCTTGACTACTCCCTTAAGTGTGACTTTTCCTTTAGAAGTGATAGAGGGCCAACGGAAGCCTTTTTTGCCCTTGGGGAGGGTGACCGAGTGTCACTGCCCATTAAACCCACGTCCTGCCCCTGGGCGTCTAGGCAGAGGCCGGTGATGTGCACTCCTTATCTGACACTCGCCGTCTCGCCCTCATTCTTGTGGCCAGAGACAGAGGACTTGGAAACGGTGGGATCATCACATGAAGGCGGCTTTGGGAGGAGTCTGGGCAGGGGGGACACCTGTCTAGCGCCGGACCGTGTCACGAGAGAGAAACACACCCTCATGTTAAGCCACTGCCATTTGAGGCTTCATTTGTCAGTCTGCTTACCCTAGCTAATACGAGAAGGCAACACGAAAACGAAAAAGTAAAAAATAAACTCGGATGCGGTGTTCACACATGCCGTTCCCAACCACCCTGTGACGTCGGCGCGGAGGTCCCAGCTTTGCAGACGTGACACGGAAGAGCGGAAAAGCGAAGGGATTCACCTGAAGTCAGCGCAGCTGGAGGGTGAAGGAACCGGGGCTCACACCCGGCTGGGTGTGATTCTGGTGTTTTGCACTTCGAGGGCCGGCGGAACCCAAGGTAACTTCTGGCCACGCGCGGATGCGGGTGCTGAATTTAATTAGCTTCGAATTTATTTGAAGGCGTACCGGAACACCTTCGCAAGCTGGGCCTCGAGCCGGGGATTTCACGGCTGTGATATGTTCGGAGGGGGAGAACGTTGCTCACAAAGTGAGTTGGCTGGTTTGGAGTTCAGGAGGCAGAGTAAATAAACAACAGTAAAGCTACGCGTGGACCCGGCCAAACTGTGATGTTTGGGATGGTGGGGGGGGGGGGGGGGGGGGGGGGGGGGGTGGGGGTGGTGAAGGACCAGGATTTGCTCTTTAGGAAAAGAACGGAGTCTTGGGTCCTGGGAAGGGGAGTCCTGTGCCCTTTGTACACAGCCGCGCCTGCCGGGGGCCTCTCGCTTGATCGCAAAAGCTTCCTTGGACAAAACACTAGCGGCTTTAAGTTTCTGGAAACCCGAGGTATGTGAAAACAAGGAGAGGGAACAGTGAGAGCCCTTCACGGCTGCCTGTCTGACTCGCGAGCATTTTTTTCCCCTCTGGCTCGTACCGGACACGCTGTTCCCGATTTTCATTCCTGGGGGACAAAAGGCTTCACATCCCGAAAACACAAATATTTATCTTCTTTCCTCGGCGTATATGCTGAACTTCCTCCCCCAAAGCCCTTGCTCCCGCCGTGGCATGTGAAAGCCGCCCCCTTTTGGGGGGACCCTATCTCTGCTCCTGGAGACTTACCTGTGGCGCGTTTCTGTGGCCCTGCTAATGAGCGGAGGGGTGACACAGAAAAGGTGCCTGTGTTCCTCCGAGGGGTCCACAGAACGGCCATTCAGACATGCAGCTGAAAGAGCTGTTTCATGGGCCCAGCTGCCGCCCCGGCCAAGAGAGCTGTGTACCCTGAAGTCTGGCCACAGCCCCGTGCATCGGGGAGGGGACCCCGAGCCAGGAGGCTGCCGCTCACGTTTCCCTCGTGCACCTCCAGCAAGGTCACGGGCAGCACCCTGCGCCCCCCTCTCCCCCGCCCCACGGTCACCACCGCGGACCCCACTCCGACCCTCGTCGGTTCACAGGGAAATGGAGCCCGTTCGTCATCTGGTTCTTCTTTTAATTCATTTCTTCATTTGCTCACGGGATCCCTTGTTCCGGACTCGTGCCGGGTCTTGCGGTTCAGCAGTGACTGTGACGTGCAAGGCCCCCCCCCCCCCCCCCTGGCCCCGGTCGGAGGGCACTGGCGGCCAGCGGGGGAGCCGGCTGAGACCCAAATTGGGGAGGCGAGAAGCAGAGCGGTCGCGATGCCCTGCAGTGTCTTTGCAGAAAAGGATCACACTTAAAAGTGGGAGAGGGGAAAGGAACCGGCAGCCTCAGTTGGTGTTTGGGGCTGGGGAGGGCTATGAATGTCAGGAATAAATGAAATGTCAATGGGAAACGGCAAAGGGAAATGGTTTTGGCTTCCTTGTTCTCTAAAACTGGGGCAAAGAGGCAAGAGGCCTGAGTTCCAGGCTGGGCTCCGTCCCTAAACCGGCTGAGTGGCTTCGGGCAAGTCACGGGCTCCTCCGGGCCTCAGTTGCCTCGTCTGACAAATGGGCTGATGCTCTTGGAGATGCTGACCTCACGGGTCTGTCTGGAGAACAAGGAGACGCATAACAGAGTGTGACCGCCGTGACTGGTCAAGATTGTGCGAACATTGAGTGGGGCACTTTTATTTTTTAGTTGTTTAAAGTTTTTGTTTATTTATTTTGAGAGAGACGGAGAGAGTGCGAGCAGGGGAGGGGCCGAAAGAGAGAGAGGGGGAGAGAGAGAGAATCCCAAACGGGCAGAGCCCGACGTGGGGCTTGAACTCACGAACCCGTGAGATCATGACCTGAGCTGAAATCAAGAGTCAGATGCTCAACCCACTGGGCCACCCAGGTGCCCTGGTTGTGTCCCCTAAAAAAAAAAAAAGTCTTTACATTTCTTTCTGAGGTGTAACTTACGAAGAGCGAGGCACAGGGGTCTGAAATATTGATGATCCCATCCTCTGGAAAGATGAGACGCCTTTGACCCTCGTCTCTACTGCTTCTCACTGCTTCCTCACGTGGTCCCAGTGAGGCAGGCAGGCCAAGAACTACCATTCCCATTGCATAACAAGCTGAGGCTCAGAGAGGTTAAGTTACCAGCTCTAGGTCACACAGCTGTTCAGTAACAGAATGTCAGTTGGCCAAGCCTATGCTCTTCCTACTCTAACCCGCCAACCACTCTCTGTGCCTGCCTCCTAGGGTGGCACCGCGAGTGGGACCTCTCTCTGCAGCGCCAGGGGCCATGCCTGGTTATATTCCTTTCTGTACGAGCCTTTATTTTTGCCTTCTCAGCGCAGATCCCGGGCGGGGCCCGGATGCAGAGATGAATGAACCAATCAGACTCTCACCAGCTCGTGGGTGAGACACACAGTGTAGGGAAGCACGGGGAGGGGGTCCTAACCCTCGAGGAGTCCGGGGGAGGTGATGCCTCTGCCAGGCTACACCCAAGCAAGCGGGGGGTGGGGGTGGGGAGGGGGGCGGCGCTGAGAGTGCCGGCCTGGGGCCCTATTCTGGTGATGATACCCCTCAGCGGTGCGACTGGAGACGAGTCACTTCGTCTCTCTGCTTCTGGCTCTTCTGCAAAATCGGTGTCAGGGTAGGGTTGTCGAGCGAATCCCGTGAGACACTTCCTCTGACCCCGCTCCCCTCATCCACCCTAGGAGGCAGGCACAGAGAGGGGAAGCAACCTGCCCACGGTCACACGGGTGGCAAGCCCCGGGGGCATCTGGCTTCAGGTCTGCGCTCGTAACCGTTCCCTCTCCCGGCCTTGCACACGCGTGTCGGTTTGAGCTACGATCTGGAAAGACTCTGTTAGGCAGAGAGGGGATGGGAGGGAAGGGCGTTCCGGGCGGATGACCCTGCTGGAGAGGCCCGGAGCGGAGCTCTGAGAAGCCAGTTGTCCCTGCAGAGCAGGGAGTGGGCAGAGAGGCAGGGGACAGCCGAGGTGGTGCAGGGGAAGCGTGCTGGAAGCGGGGGCAGGTGAGAGGACGGGGGCGGGGGCTGAGGGTGCAGGGCAGGGCCCAGGCCTCAGGCTTCCCTGGGCTCTCGGAGGGGCGGCTTTGGGTCTGTGCAGGCTCTGGCCCCGTGGCGGAACCGCCCTCCGCCCACCCGAGATTTCCTGAGTTCCAGCTGCCGTTCTAGTTCCTTCGGCAGGCAAAGGAGCCCTTGTGGTCGGAGGGGCCTCTTGAGCCCAGGCCAGGCGTCTCCCTCCCTCTCTGGGCACACACACCTCCATTCAGCCCCGGCCCCGCCCCCCAAAGGGGCTAGGGGCCCGGGCAGCCACCCCCACGCCAGTGGGGGGCCGCCTGGCTGGGAGGCTGGGCAGAGAGGTTGATAAGACCTGGACCCCAGCGGCCCCCACCACTGTGCCGGCTGCTGCCCTCGCTGCCAGAACCATGAGGGCCGTCTCGGGCACCAGCCTCGTGCTGTGTGGCCTCCTGCTGTGGCTCCAGGCCCCGTGCACGCTGGGCCTCGCCCCCCAGTCCAGAGGTGAGGGGGGTCCCTGTGAGCTGGGCCACACTGGCCGACAGCCTGGGGGGGGGCGGCTGGGCACTGAGATGAGCAGAGGTTAAACGGGATCCAGGGTGCACTGGGGTCGGGGGGCAGGGAGGCAGGGGTAGCCGGAGGCTGGCACAGGAGCAGACAGCAATGGTGACATTCACAAGGGTCAGGACAGCGGTGACCCTCAGTCTGCTCTGTTGGGGGACGCGAGCGGGACCTCTCTCTGCGGCCTGAGAGCCTTCGCTGGGGCGTCTCAGCTCCCAGGCCGCCCTCAGGGACCATGCATGGTGCAAAGGCCAGTCTCCCTGAGGACAGAGGCTACACCGAGAGCCAGCTGACCTCTGGAGCTGCACTGAGCCTGGGGCCGCGCCCACGGCTCCGCTGAGTGCCACTCTGGGGTGGCCAGGGCTCCATGCTCCCTTCTCCAGCCATGTCTCGGGGTGGGGTCCTACCTGCTGTTCCATTCCCAGAGCTTTAGCCCTGGGCACTGAATCCTGGAACGCCTAACTCGTCCTGCACAGGTGGGGAAACGGAGGCCGGAGAAGGGAGGACCTGTCTGAGACCACAAAGTGAGATAGCCCCAGAGCCTCCTGGCACCTGATCCTCTACTCTGGGGTGTGGCTAATTCCCTCACCCTCTCTGGGCCTCAGTTTACCCATCTGTAGCCTTAACTAGTGGGGACCAGGAAGAGTCTGCAAGGTCATTTCTAAGGTACCTCAAGGAACTCTGATACCTAGGGCATTGTGGCTGGGGGGCTGGAACAGCCCAGCAGACCTTTCCTTTCTCGATCCTTCCTGCACCCTCACCGGGGAGAAGCTCTGCTTAGTTCAGGGGCGCAGAGGGAAGGGCCTTTGTACCGAGACTTGCCCAGCTGCAGGCCCAGGCCTGTGACAACATTAAACAGCGAGCCTTATTCTCCCCCACCGCCCCCCCAGACAAGGCCCGTAAAGGTGTAGTGAGCTGCTCAGGGCTGCAGAACGGCTAAGCCGGGATTCGAACCCTGATCTGCCTCATTCCAGCCATGCTGCTGCCTCCTGGGGTGTCTGGGAAGACCTGCCTCTCTGGGGATAGGTCTCAGGAACCCACCTGGTCAGGCTGCCAAGATGGCCATGAGGAAACCCTGCTCTATCCCCTGCCCAGGGACACCAGCCAGAAGTTTCCGGGGCTGAGGGAAGCTGGGTCCACTTAGGTGACTGACTTTGATGCTGAGATGAAAGAGGCCAAGCTCATGGGCACTGCGCTGCCCATCCCCCCCCCCCCCGGGGCTGTGCCCTCCCCCCTCCCCCACCCCCCACTCCCTCCCCGGGAGAAATGCTGCCCTTGCTATGGCAGCCACCTTGGGCTGAAACCTGAGAAGCATGATTTAAAGTCTGTCTTCTTGGGGCGCCTGGGTGGCTCCGGCGGTCGAACATCTGACTTCGGCTCAGGTCATGATCTCACGGTTCGTGGGTTCGAGCCCTGCATCCAGCTCTGTGCTGGCAGCTCAGAGCCTGGAGCCTGCTTCGGATTCTGTGTCTCCCTCTCTCTCCGCTCCTCTCCCACTTGTGCACGGTTTCTCTCTCTCTCTCTCTCTCTCTCTCTCTCTCTCTCTCAAATATAAATAAACATTAAAAAATTTTGAAACAATTTAAAGGCTGCCTTCTCCTTCGCTCCCCGCTGGACACCTGCTTCGTGCCCTACACGCACTCCTGCTTGGGCCCCCGAAAGATCCGGTAAAGAGGGGATTGTCAGCTCATTGTACAGACTCATTGTACAGAGGAAACTGAGCTCAGGCAGGGGAAGTGAGTTCCCCGGGCCGAGATCTGAGCCTCTGTCTTTCCCACGGGGCTGAGCGGTGGGGCCTTTGGCAAATGGCCTGCCGGGCCGTCCACACGCTGACAGAAGGCTGGCCCAGGTTCAATCTACACTGCCTAGGGCCTCGAGTCTCGGTCGAAGTAGCCCCTGACCTCGGCCCCCTGCCCTCTGCCTCCCCCCTCCTGCCCCCTCGCAGGGCACCTCTGCCGGACCCGGCCCGCCGACCTGGTGTTTGTGGTGGACAGCTCGCGCAGTGTGAGGCCCGTGGAGTTCGAGAAGGTGAAGGTGTTCTTGTCCCAGGTCATCGAGTCGCTGGATGTGGGGCCCAACGCCACCCGGGTGGGCGTGGTCAACTACGCCAGCGCCGTGAAGCAGGAGTTCCCCCTGCGGGCCCACGGCTCCAAGGCCGCGCTGCTGCGGGCCGTTCGCGGCATCCGGCCGCTGTCCACGGGGACCATGACCGGTCTGGCCATCCAGTTCGCCATCACCAAAGCCTTCAGCGACGCCGAGGGGGGCCGTGCCAGGTCCCCCGACATCAGCAAGGTACGTGCCCGCCCCTCCCCGCCGGCGTCTTGTTGTGTGCTGAGAACGTCACCTGCGTGATTCTCAGAGCACCTGACGGGCTGGCCTTCTTACGGTTGTGGATTAGACCCGCCTAAGCTAAGTGGCGGAGCTGAGATTTGAACCCACTCTATCCACCGTCTGACCCCAGGACCCCGATCTGGCGAGCACTTGATTATCGCAGTTTCGCTGACCTTGGCTCCCCAAGGCAGAATGAGGCAGTCCGGATGCTTCCGTGGTGGAGCCTTTTTGGATTGAAGCCCCCACTCCGCCACACTGGCCGTGCCACCCTGAGCAATCTATACCTCAGTGTCCCTTACCTATGAAACAGGAGTAACATAACTCCTCCCCAAGGGGCCGTCGGGAGGCCTCTGGGTTCATAGCCCAAAGCGCTCAGAATAGCACCTGGCAGCAACAGGCTCCGTGTCCGTGTTAGCTCATTCTTAAAAATGATTTATTTATTTACTTTTCAGAGACACAGAGAGAGAGGGCAGGGGCAGAGAGAGACAGAGAATCCCAAGCAGGCTCTGAACTATCAGCACAGAGCCCAACATGGGGCTCGATCCCGCAAACTATGAGATCATGACCGGAGCCGAGATCAAGAGTCAGATGCTTAACCGACAGAGCCACCCAGGCACCCCAGCTTATTTTTTTATTTAAAGCCTTCGAGGGCAGGGGTTCAGAAAAATGACACGACGTGCCACAAGCTGATGTCAGGAAGGGCTCTGAGTAGGGTGTGTGGAGGGGCTGCACGGACCTGGTGCCCACGGTGTAATTTTCCAGGGCTCCGTCCGGGGCCCGTGAGGCCGGTCAGGTGTTCTCTCCTCCCACAGGCTCCCGCGCCTCCCTTTCAGAGCCCTCGATGGCCCCAAGGAGTCACCGCTTATCTGCCCAGGCCCCCAGCCCCAGGGGATGTACTTCTTATCCCCATGGAGAACACGCCTGACATATGAGTGCCGAGTGAATGCAGTCCTGCTTGGGGGCGGGGTCCTCATTTTTACAGATGAGGACACTGAGGCACGGGGGGGGGGGGGGGGGGCTTAAGCATCCTGCCCAGTTAATAAGAGGTAGGAATGTTTACAGACAACAGCGTGTAATCCCGGCCATGACAGGCCTCAAAGAGCTGGTCTATGAGGCGGCCTGTTGGTCGTACCTCGTGAGGGCCATTTACAAACTCTGACAGGAAGTTGACGGTCACGATTACTGGGAGGATGTGGTGGCCTGGGGTGATCCTGATGGAGAGACGTGGTGAAGGGGATGGTGGTGACATCTGTGGCTGTCACACCTCTAGTGAACGGTGTCAGCCCAGGGTGGACAAGCGGGGGGAAGAGAGTTCCATCGGGTCTGGGTGAGTGGGTGGCCAGCCTGGAATTCACCTGTGGGAAGCCCCGACAAGTTGGGTTCACGGTCGCAAGGCTGGACTGATGGGGGGCGGGGGGAATGGGACAGGCTGGGGCAGCGGACGGTCATAGCTAGGTCAGTCTAGGCCTCTGGGGGAAGGGATGGTTCGAGACCACTCCCCAGGGGTTCCATGGGAGGGATACGGAAAATAATAGTTCCCCTTCCTGGCTTCTTACCATGAATCATCTCACCGGGAAGGTGAGTTGCACTTCCAGCCCAGGCCTGCCTTAACCACCACACTACAGGCCAGGGGTTCGGGCCCCAGGGCTAAGGGTGGGGACCCGGGAATCAGAAGCAGGCCCAGGTCAGAAGAGAGAAGCAGCCGGCAGGGCTGGATTCCGGGCCCCAGACTCGAGCAGAGCTGGGGGTGGCCAGGGCTGGGACCGGCCCCGGGGTCCCCTCTGTCTCCCTTCCCAGGGTACAAACAGAGGAGCGTTGTGGGAGGGGAGCAGACAGTGCTTTCCCCCACGGAAAGGGCAGGTAGCATCCTGGGGAACGGAGGGAGGTTTAAAGGCCCCTTCCCAGGGCCTAGAGGGGAAAGGTGGCCAGACTGGAGGCCGAGCCGCCGTTCGCTAGCCTCGCTCGCCCTCTGGTGGCCAACGGGCAGAACTGCATGGTGTCGGGCACACTTCAACTGCAGGGTTCTCAAGAGGTCCCAGTCTGAGGAGGGAGGCAGGGTCCTGCCCTCAGATGATCACAGAGGTGTCTGCCTGAAGGGGGAGAGATCCAGAGGCCCCAGTCAGAGGGGAGAACACTTCAGCCGGGTCTTTCAGTCAGAGGAAACCTCTCTCCTCTTCTGCTAGCCAGGTCCTCCTCCCTGGGGCAAGACCGTGGCGGGGAGTCAGACCCACCTGCAGTTGACTAGCTGTGTGACCTGGGCAAGGCTGGGCAGGCCTCTGGGGCCTCTGTGTCCTCTGCTAGTGATCTCGGGGGCTTACTGGAGGGCCCAGCCCAGCCCAGGGCGGGAGGAAGACCTCTCACGCGCCCTGCGTGTCGCAGGTGGTCATCGTGGTGACGGACGGGAGGCCCCAGGACAGCGTGCGGGACGTGTCTGCACGGGCCCGGGCCAGCGGCATTGAGCTGTTCGCCATCGGCGTGGGCCGCGTGGACAAGGCCACGCTGCGGCAGATCGCCAGCGAGCCGCAGGACGAGCACGTCGACTACGTGGAGAGCTACAGCGTCATCGAAAAGCTGTCCAAGAAGTTCCAGGAGGCCTTCTGCGGTGCGCGGGGCTGGGAGGGGCTGGACGGGGCCGGACGAGGATAGGGGGCTTCCGGGGAAGCAAGGGGCGGGGCAGGGATGGGGGTGTGGAGGCGGGGCCATAACGGGGGCGTGGCTGGATGGGGCATGGGAGTGGCTAAGAGCATCGGGGAGGGGCTGGACAGCGGGATTGAGTACAGGGCGGGGGGGGGGGGGGGGGGGGGGGGGGGGCGGACGGGGGTGGACAGAGCCAAGGCTGAGCGGGGGGGCAGCCAGGGCAGGGGGCGGGGGGGTGTGGGGGCGTGGCTGGAGAGTCAATAGGGGAGGGGCTGGACCAGACTGGGATCAGAGAGTCCGCATAGGGGTGGCCAGTGGTTCGGGTCCTGGACGGAGGGCCTGGGGCTTGGACCTCACCTAGTTGGGGGGCCTCAGTTTCTCTGGGTGTGTGAAGGGCCATCCTGGCCGAGATGTCCAAGGCCCTGTGACTATGAGATTCTGAGTCTCCTCCTGTCCCCACAGTGGTGTCAGACCTGTGTGTCACAGGAGACCACGACTGTGAGCAGGTGTGCCTCAGCTCCCCGGGCTCCTACACCTGCGCCTGTCGGGAGGGCTTCACCTTGAACAGTGATGGCAAGACCTGCAACGGTCAGTGGGCTGGAGGCAGGCAAGCCCCGGGGGAGGGTGGGGAGGGCAGGGGCTGGGGCTTGGCCACCCTCTAAGTAGCCCCTCAGAGCCTCCTCTCTGCCCTTTGTTCCTGGACCAATCTGCGAAGGCGAGCGATGCCTTCCAGAACTTGGGGTCTGCAGAAAGTTATCTTCTGACTGTGGCCCTCTTTCTGTCGCGGTGGGTGGCGGGTTTAGTAATGGTGGAAGGAGTTACAGAGTCTTGAGTTCAAATCTTGGTGCCGCGACTTTTGGAGCTGCAGTTTGCAATGCTACGTGAGATGAGGCCAGGAGCCTTGGCTTTCTAGAGGGAGTTCTGAGGACGCGATGGGACGGGATAATGCCCGGGACAGAGCTTGGTGTGTGAGGGGTACCCGACTCAGCGGTCGGGAGGAACAAGCGGTCCCTAAGCTTCGCCTCCTCTCCTTTCTGCCCTTCCCAGTATGCAACGGCCGTGGTGGCAGTTCGGCCACTGACTTGGTCTTCCTCATCGATGGATCCAAAAGCGTGCGGCCAGAGAACTTTGAGCTGGTGAAGAAGTTCATCAATCAGATCGTGGACACGCTGGACGTGTCGGACAAACTGGCCCAAGTGGGGCTGGTGCAGTACTCCAGCTCCGTCCGCCAGGAGTTCCCGCTGGGCCGCTTCCACACGAAGAAGGACATTAAGGCGGCTGTGCGGAACATGTCTTACATGGAGAAGGGCACCATGACCGGGGCTGCCCTCAAGTACCTCATTGACAATTCCTTCACCGTGTCCAGCGGGGCGAGGCCCGGTGCCCAGAAGGTGGGCATTGTCTTCACTGACGGCCGGAGCCAGGACTACATTAATGATGCTGCCAAGAAGGCCAAGGACCTTGGTAGGTGCTGCCTGGGCCCTGAACACCACTGATGGCCAGGAGGACAAATATGGAACAGCTCAACTGTAGTTTGTCTGTTCTGCTCGCTGCCCTCAACCCAGGTTCAACGTGAACGAGGGGGGATCGGTTTGCCCAACTCTTTCTTTCTTTCTTTCTTTCTTTCTTTCTTTCTTTCTTTTAACGTTTATTCATTTTTGAGAGACAGAGAGAGAGAGAGAGAGAGCGTGAGCGGGGGTGGGGCAGAGAGAGAGGGAGACAGAATCCGAGCTGTCAGCACAGAGCCTGACGTGGGGCTCGAACTCACAAACCGCGAGGTCATGACCCGAGCCGAAGTCGGACGCTTAACCCACTGAGCCACCCAGGCGCCCCTACCTCTTTCTTATACTGATGAGAAAACGGAGGTCCCAGAAAAGCAAGCAGCTTGTTCTGATGGTCCTTATGTAGGTGGGGCTGGGAAATTTTCCAGCTGAATGTTCCCAAGGACACACCAACTGTTGGAAGGTAGCCCCACTTTGGGACAAGCCTGAGTCTCAGTTTTATCGCCGATTTAATGAGAGTGATAATAGCCACCAGGTGGACACTTGTGGGGCGTATGCACTTATAAAGCTCCCAGTACAGGGAATCAGTGCAGGTCTGACAGGTAGCAGAATCTCGACAGATGCTGTCTTTGTCCCGCAATTCCTACCGTCCTCTGTGCCTGCAATTCCAGAAGCTGCCACCAGGAGGTGTCTGTGTTGATTGCGCAGGCATTCCCCAGCAGGCTCAGCCGTGGCTGCTCCGTCCCCCATGGCCACTGCCACTCATCCTGTTCCTCTCGGCAGGCTTTAAGATGTTTGCTGTGGGTGTGGGCAATGCTGTGGAGGACGAGCTGAGGGAAATCGCCTCAGAGCCCGTGGCTGAACACTACTTCTACACGGCTGACTTCAAGACCATCAACCAGATCGGCAAGAAGTTGCAGAAGAAGATCTGTGTGGGTTAGTGAGGCCAGAGATGGCACTGATGGGCGGGGCGGGGGGCGGGGCGCCCAGGGGGAGATCGTGGAGCCATCCTGGAACCGGCTATGCGTGGGGACCGTCAGCAGGGGCCGGGGGGGGGGCACCAAGAATTGGCAGGACCACGAGGAAGGCTGGTCAGTCTCACTTCGGCAACCAGCAGACATATTTTGATCCTACTTGGTAGGATATGATCATCCCCATTTGACGGACAGGAAAGCCAAGCCGGGGGGGGGGGGGGGAGGGGGGCAATCGTGAATAACCAGAGGAGCTAGGAGTTGAACCCAGCTACCTCCTCTGATCCTCCCATGGTAGAGGATATGGTTTCCAGAGTCATGTTTGCTCTGACTCTAGCTAGCTGTTGGGCCATGGACAAGTTGTTTCACTTCCCGGGTTCTTCGTTTGTGAAATGGGACTCATGCTTTCAAACCTCAAGTGTTGGGCGAAGTCGCCAAGGGGATATAGAGGCTCCCAGGGGCAGTGTCCTGCACGTAGTAGGTGACCAGCGTGGAGGTGTTATTGGTGGAGGTTTTCCTCAGGGCTCTGAGGGACTGGGGAGACGTTCAGGGTCACTCCTGGGAGTTCGGCCTCAGAACCCTACACGCCTCTCTGTCTTCTCAGATCTTTCGGAGCTCACACTCCCCCAAGACTCCCTTGTCCTGGCCCTGGGTCGTGTCTGCCCTGCGCCCCCCTGCCTTGCCACCACTCACCACCCCCCCTTCTCTCCCCCTACTTCCCGTCCACTCCAGAGGAAGACCCGTGTGCCTGCGAGTCCCTTGTGAAATTCCAGACCACGGTGGAGGGGTTGCTGCAGGCTCTGACCAGGAAACATATCCTTTCCCAGAGGCCACTGCAGGGGGCAGGGGGGTGGGGCAGGGCACTGCGGGGAGGGGAGAGGGGGCCTCGCCCCTGTGTAAGGGGTGGTGGCGATGGCTCCGCCTAGCCTGCCTCCTTCTGGAGCCGGGCTGGACTCTGGCCAGATGGGCTTGCACCAGAGCAAACCACCGGCTCCTGTCGGAAGCAGAGGCTCCTAGAAGGTCAACAGAGAAACTGAGGCAGAAACCAAGCTCTGGAGACTAGACACGCATACAGAGTCCTAGCCTTCCTCGGGAAAGCATGGTACTTGGGGACTCCCCATTTCTCAGGTTTTCTGTGACACGACTACCACCGGTCTTGGCTCAGATAGGGCCAGGCCGGGAACAGCTCCCCCTGCTCTGTCAGGGTGAGGTGGGATCCCGGATGGGGGGCCCAGTAGGCCTAAAGCTACAGGAAGCGGGGTCCCGAGTGTAGACACCACAGCCGTCACTGCCCCGCGCTGGTCAGCCTGTGTCTCTCCTTAACCCCGAGTCCACTGGAAGCTGTGAGTAAGCGGCTGGCCGTCCTGGAGAACAGAGTCGTCTAAGGCTGCCTGTCCCCGCCACGGCCTCTGTGTCTGCCCCCCCGCCCACCCCAAGCACAGCCCGCGGAGTCCTGCGTGTGTCCCTAGAGCCCGGGTTTAGTTTAGCTTTGCTGTTTCAGTGAGGGGGGGTTTGGGAGGGACAGGCCTTGAGGGCACCGGGCCGCCCCCTCCTCCACCAGCCCTGCTGGGTGTGTGTGTGTGTGTATGTGTGTGTGTGTGTGTGTGTGTGTGTGTGTGTCTGTGGACCTGAGGGCGGGTGCGTATCTGGAGCAGGGATGCGTGTGTGTTATGAGCGAGAACACAGGGGTGAGTGTGAGAGGGACTGGGTTTGCATTTTTTGTTTTTCCAATCCAAAGCTTAATATATTCCTATTTTTTTTAGTTAACCCTTTCTTGACTGCGAGTGCTGTGAATCTCTTTTCTGAGTTTTCGACTCCCTCCTGAAGAACAATTAAATATGACTTAAGTTAAGCCCTGAACGAGGCCAGGGGCGGCGTGGTCATTTGGGGAGCGGGACAAAGGAGTGGCGAGGGTGGCCGGGTGAGGGGGGGCCCGTTGCGGGGTGGCCACAGTGGCGGTAACAGTGGTGGAGGCGGCCGTGTTCGTCCTGCCTACACAGGGTCTCGCTTCGTCCTCCAGCAGCCATGCCCGGAAGGGACTTGAGTCACTCCCATGGCACAGATGGGAAAGCTGTGTCACTGGGAGAGCGTCAGCCGAGCGTCAGTTGGGGAGATAGGACTTGAATCTAGGACTGCAAGGCCTCAAAGAGAAAGAAGAACGATGGCACCAGATGGGTTCATTCATTCATTCATTCATTCATGCAGACTGCAAACACAGAGCACATGCCCATGTCAGGCAGTGGGGAGATGGGGGCCTGGGAGACAGACACAGTCCCTGCCCCTCAGGGACTTACAGTTGAGTAGAGCGCCCTGTCACCCTCAGGGCGCTGGAGAAAGAGTGGGTTTAGGTTGTACCAGGAGCCCATGGGCTGAGTGTGTGTGTGTGTGTGTGTGTGTGTGTGAGTTAGAGATGGCGGGAGGGTCCCAGCTGCGCCGGGGTGGCCCTGGGTGCCCCCTGTCCCCCCACACCCATGTTGGAGTCCTCTTTGGGGTCTCCTTGTACTTCAACAGCTTTGCCTCCGTCCCCAGCATGGGCAGTGACACCCCCGGCCTAAGGGACAGCACAGGAGAAAGACTCCCTTCTTCCACGTGCCCCTACAGCCCTGCCCGGATCTGTCGGCCTCTCCCAGGTCCCTCTGGAGCCATGCTCCATCCCCCACCCCATGCAATCTCAACCCCTTGTCTCCCAGAGGGGGAGCTCGGGTGACTTTCGGGACCCATTCCTGTGTAATGGCCCAATTTTGGTGTTACTGCTCGATTCACACTTGAGAGCACGTAAAAGGCTCTTATGAGACTCAGGCCATCCTGAGCGGTCTTCCTGAGAGGTGGTTCAAGCAGGCAGAACTACACCACCACACCCCCAACACTTAGTGGCTTACGACCATCTGCTATTGGTGTGGTCCTGTGGGTTGGCTCAGCTGGGTGGTTCTCCTGCTCCCCCTGGTGGTGACTGGGGCCACCCTCCTTTGGGTCTCGACCAGGCTGCGGCCTCCAGCACGGCCCGCTCACCTGTGCCGGGCCCACTCTCGTGACCGCTGCCCGGGGAGGCCCGGCTGCGAGGCTGGGCCTCTCTCTCGGTCTCTCTCCACGTAGTCTCAGGGCCTTGCCTTTGCCACAGTCTGTCCAGCAGGGGAACGCGGCTTCTTACGTGGCAGCTCAGGGCTTCCAAAAGCTTTTTAGGTTTATGGCCCCACTTTGTCACTGTGTGACTTTGGAGGCACTTTTTTTTTTTAAATGTTTATTTATTTTTGAGAGAGAGAGAGAAAGACAGAGCGTGAGCACGGGAGGGGCGGAGTGGGAGACACAGAATTCGAAGCAGGCTCCAGGCTCCGAGCTGTCAGCACAGAGCCCGATGCGGGGCTCGAACTCACAAACTGTGAGATCATGACCTGAGCCGAAGTCAGACGCTCAACTGACTGAGCCACCAGCACTTTTTTGATCGAAGCAGTTTTAGGCCAGCCCAAATGCAGGGGGGCGGGGGGAGGCACATGCCATTTCTCCATGGGGAGAGAGCAGGGAAGAATTTGTGGCCACCTGCAATCCATAGCAGGGTCGCATTCTCTGGCGCCCTCCTCGGGCTCCATTCCCTGCCTTGGCCATTCACAGGACACCCAGGAAACCCTCTCATCAACGTTAGACACGGCTGAGCCCGTTTCTGTTCCATGCAATGCGAGAGCCCTGACTCAGCTGATCATTCACCTCTGTCTCTTACCCACGGGGTGGTCTTGTGTCCTGGGCTCACTCTTCAGTTCCAGGACCACCCTGGGCTCCGGGCCTGCGCCTCAGCTGCCTGGCAACTTGGCAGGGCCCTTCGCCCCTCTGGGTCCCCTGTCCACATCCAAGGAGAAGGATGCCAGTGTCGCCTCGCGGGCGCTGCAAGGTGGAAATGAGAAGATGTGTGGAGAGCACCCAGAACAGTGCCCACCCACCCCTTGCATCCAGAGTGCCTCCAGGGGGTGGTTCCCTGGCCTCAGGGACACATCCAAACCTGCCAGGTCCTGAGCACCTGCCTTGTTCCCATCTGGCAACCATGTTCCTCAAAACACTGCAGCCACTTGGCCTCCAGTGGCGGTGCCACCTGGGACACCCCTTCCCTGCTGGGAGACGGCCCCAGAGCGCACACGATGGCTCCGGCCCAGCTGTGTCACATTAATGGGTACCCATCCTCCAGTTCCGCCAGGGGGCAAAGACAAGGACAGCCTTGCCTCTGGCCTGAGTGCTCCAGGGCTCAGGGAGGTGAGGTGTGGAGGGTGGGGTGAGCCTGCAAGGCCCTGGGGACAGCCAGCCAGCTCCCTCCTTTAGTTCTGCAGCAAGCGATTGCCCAGCCCCCACACCAGGCCCTCTTCCAGGCCCCAGGGGTAGAACGGAGCCCAGAAACAGACACCAGTCCCTGCGCTCCTGGGCCGACATTCCAGCCTCACGGTATTTCTCCCTCTATGAGCCTGGACAAGCCGTCCCATCTCCCCGTGAGCCTTAGCTCCTCATCTGTTACACGGAGAGATGATCCAGAAACCAAGAGTAAACCAGGAGACTCTCCAAAGGGACGAATGAATGGTATCACTCAAGGACCAAAAGCTGTCAACACTTCCTTGATGAAGTCAGACAAGACAGAGGAGCGCCCCGGCACCTGTCTGGCCTGGCAGAGACCAAGCATCGGTCTCAGAGCCTCCAGGAACCGCCCCATGGGGAAGCGACAGCGGAGGGCTCAGTGGCTCCGTCTTTGGGGTCAACGGTCCTGGTGTGAGTTCCCAAGGCTCCTTGCCTGGAACAGACTCCTTCATTTTCTGACTTCAGCTTCCTCACCAGTAAACAGGGCAACGGCACCCTCCTCACAAGTGGTCGTGGTGAGGGCTTTCAGATGGAGGGCTTGGCGTGGTGGTGGCCAGCCTTGTGGGGCTCCCCGGGAGAGGTGGCTTTGCAGGGATCTGTGGGCTGTGCCTGCAGGGGAAATCCGGAAGTGAGGGGCGTGTGGAGGGAGGTGGTGCTGAAAAGGGGCCTATGACTCCGGGAGGGAGGCGCAGGGACGGTGAAGTCAGGCTGTGGGGCCCTAAGGGCAGTTCCGGTCTTAGCCTGCCCTCCTCCCTCTTGCCTTCCTCCCCTCCTTCCCTCCCCATTTACTGAGCATCGCCAAAGGACAGAGCATGGACCAGGCACTCAGGATAAAATAGAAAATGCCCGATGATCTCTGGCCTCATGGTGCTCCCAGTCTAGAGAGGCAGGCAGACACTGGATAGAAAGCCTCCCGGAGAATCCGGCTGTGGTAGCCGGCTGAGGACTTAGTGTGCCTTATCAAGGGGCCTTTCTTGAGAGCAAGGTGAACTTAGCTTTGCTGCCCGGGACAGGGAATGTTAAGCCCTGGGCACATAGTAGGTGCTCAGCAGATCCCAGTGGCCAATATCTTCCCCGGTCATCCTCTCAGTGGTCAGCAGGCCACAGCTCGGCAGAAGGTGGGCCTGGCCCCAGAGGAGCCTGGCCCCAGGGGGCCCAAGGGAAAGGGGGGCAGGTTTGGACCCCCACAGAGGGGCTGGTGGGAGCCAGGCATGGAGTGAGTGCCCCGCCAACCCGGCTGGGGGTTGGAGAAGGTGTTGGCACAGGGAGACTGATCAGAACCCAGAGGCTAGAACTGACGGGCCCGAGGCTATGGTTGGCCTTGTGCCGGGTCAGGCCTGGCTCAGGCTCCCGTCCAGGCTGAGCCGAGGTGGGCTGGGGGAGATTTGGGGCCTCTGGGGCTGAGCCTTAGGATTTTCCAAGAGGCACATACCCGGAGGGGGCTATGTGCCCAGAACTCACCCATTTTGGAGTGGGAGAGGGTTGCTTTCTGCTTCCAACAGTCCTGCTCAAGGCATCCCACGGCAGAAGGGAGAGTCCCAGGGTGGCTGGTGGGAGAAGCAGGTCAGGTCAACCCCCCAGAGACTGGACCACAGGCACCGTGGGTCCGAATGGGCTGAGTTAGGGCTCTGGGTTGCAAGTGACAGAAACACGACACCAACCAGCTTTAGCGCAAGAAGGGAGTTGATGGGACCCCGTGACGGAAGGCGCTGGCGGAGGGGCTGGGCTCCGCGATGTCCTCAGGCCGCCGGCTCTCTGTACCCTTGACTCCGGTCTCCACCCCAGCGGCCTCATGTCCAGCCAGGCCCTGCTCTCAAGATGCCCCCACAGCCCAGACTCATACCTGGCCAGCTCTGAGTTCAGACTTCAGGCTCACATTGAGTCCTGTGCCCTCCCTCGAACCACCACTGTGGCCACGATTGAACAATCACCGTGGCCAGAACAATCTGAATGGGGGAGCCAGCTCTCACGGGACCATGCCGCTGGGCAGGGGCTGGGATCTTGGGGTCTTCCCGCCCCAAACTCCTGCCAGACTCCTCTCAATTCTCCCTACATCCGCTTCAAGGCCCCACGCCACCCACGCTCTCCATGTAATCCCCACATCTTTCCCTGTTCTCAGTTTGATTAACAGAAGGTTATAAACAAGTCCCAGAAAGAAAGAAAACCAGGGTCTCCCCAGGGCACCCACAGTCTATTGGCAGATGGCAAGTTACTTTGTAACCGATATTTTTGTTGTTTTGATTTCTGTATAGATAAACAGGACCAACCTAATTAGGATTTTTTTTTTTTTTTAAATTCCTGTCTTTCCCCAGGTCTTGGATTACAATGGGAGTCCCTTGGCCCCACAGTGAATTGGTTACCAGATTTCAGTAAGGGGTCTGTCTTTGCAATTACAGTTCATTAACGGATTTACAAGGGAGGGAAGACGGCACAGTCCGCTAAGGGGATTGTTTTACATTTCTTCTCTTTTAATTACATGATTTTCTCCTGGATCAATGCTCTGTGAAAAATGGTGGTGGTGGGGGTGGGGGGGAGTCCCAGCACCCCATCTGTTCCAGCTGCAAATGCAATTAATATGAGAGGAGATAGGAGCTGCCCGGAGGCTGCCTGCTGCCTGGGTGTGGGCCCCCCTCCTCCGGAGCTGGGCAGCTGGGTCACGGTCACGGGAGCTCCGTTCGCAGGACGGTTTGTTGATGTGGGAGGGGCCATCTCTGCTCCTGGGGTCAGAATCAGATGTAGGTCCCCCACTGAGTTACCTTTTTTCCATCGTCCACTAGGTGCGAGCTGTTATACACACAATTTTGAATTCAAACTTCCCAGTGATCTCTTGAATAAATTTGTTTTACAAACGGAGAAACCAAGGCTGCCAGAGGTAAAGTGCCACACAGCCAGTAAGCAGCAGGGCTGGGGTTTGAACCCTGGAATCTCTGGCTCCAAAGGCAGGACTCTTTCCGAGGTTCAAACTCACTACGATGAGAGGGGGTTCTAGCCCTTTCTGTACTGGTTGGGACCGTGGCAGGTTAACTGGTTTCCCTGCCTTGTTCTTTAGTCCATTCTGCACACAGACACCGGAGTGATGGTCCTGCAGTGCACATCTGATCAGGTCACACGCCTGCTCAAGAACCTTCTCTTGCTCCCTATTGTCCCCAAGATGAATTTCAAACTTAGTTGGACACACTAGAACCTAGATGGTTTGGCTGTTGCCAAGGCCCGTTGGAATCCAAATTTCCTGCTATCTTCACTCTCCCTTTGCTGCTGCTACCTGGGTGATCCAGTTTCTCCATCTGTGAAATGGACCCCTGACACTGGGTAAACTGATCTCAAGAACTGCCTTGGATCTTAGAGTTGAGGGATCTTAGTGGCCTGGGGCTGCTATGGAGGAATCTGGCCACAGGATGGCAGCATGAGCCCAGGAATGGGATGGCCGGCCTGGCGGCGGGGGCGGGGATGGGGTTCAGCAGCAGTCACAGCGAGCTGGGCTAGTTCCTGTCACTTGTGGCACTCAGTAGCCCACGATCAACCCCTCTAAACCGCCCCACCCTCCACTCACAGAGACACCCCCAAGGAAGCAGCAACCTGTCCCCCGGGGCCGAGCATGGGTAGGGGGTTTCTTGGAGACGGTGGTTCTCTCCCCACTGCAGCCTGCCGTGCTCAGCTATCCCTTGCCCTGAGATGTCCTGTGAAGGGCCTGGGCTGGATGCATCTCTCCCGGGGCTCGTCCGGGCTCTCCTGGGCGAGGGGTGGCCGCTCACACCCGAATGTGGGGGATGGGGTGGGGGACTAGGTAGGAGCACCCCAGGGGCATCTTCCTGCTCCCCTCCCCTCTCTTGTTCCTATGGGCAATGGCCAAGCCTTTTGTCCCTAAGTCAGGGTATCAGAGTCTTTAAGCAAAGATAACTGCAGCCTGAGTGGGGGAGGGGGTATTAGAGACCCCGAAGCAGGCATGACTGAGGGGCCCTAAAAAGGCTTCTCGGGCACCCTGGATAGAACATGAAGTCCACAGTCAAAAGGGCTGGGGGAGAGTCCCGGGGCCCTCCCTGACGTGCTGTGTGACTTAGGGCACCTGACTGCCCCTCTGGGTCTCAGTTTGCTCACCTAGGAAATGGGGACAACGTTTCCCACCTCTCTGGGGCGTGCAGCCTGAAACGAGGCACCTGGGGCAGGACGAGTTGTCGTCGGGGCTCAGGACGGAACCCCATCTTTGCCGGGGTTTGGGCCCAGGTGACCCCCCGGCCACAGGTCTCCCACCGGGGCTTCGAGGAGGAGACAGCACCTCCTCCAGATCAAGAGCTGTCCTCTCCTCCCTCGTGGCAAACCTCCCAACAGGTCAGAACGTGTCCTCTGCCGTGGCCCCCTCAGGTCCTCAGGGCCTGAAGTGGCTCCTTCCTGTCTGTCCCCTCCTGCAAAGTGCGAGTGTCTGTCCTACTCGGTGATGGCGACGGTGACAGGGAGCGTGGGGTCTGCAGGGGGACAGCCTGTGCCCAGACCCGGGTGTGAGCAGCAGCTCCACACCCGGGCCTGTGTGACCTTGGCGAGTCCTTAAGTCCGGGAGCCCCTGCATTGCCGGCCGCTCAGACCCGGCCACACGCTGTCTTACTTGGTCCACGTGAGGGGCCCCTGCACTCCAGCCACCAAGCAGCTACGACAGCGCCGTCCTTTCTCAGACGCCCGTCTGAGAAGGTGACTGTGCTCAATTAAGCCCTGGGATTCGAGCTCACCTGTGCTTCCCGGGGCCTTGGGAAATAGACACACTGAATGAGTATGTGACATCTGGGCCACACAGCACATATCTGCCCCCTCTGTGTCCCATAGCCTTTCAGTGGTGATAATAATAATTTATCGATAGTGATTTATAGCACCTTACCGTATAGATAGTATATTATACATACTTCCAGATAACACGTGTATATTATATATAAATAAAAATATACGTATATATAATATATAAATAAAATATGTAAATAAGATAACCATGTAAATAATAAATATAAACATAAACACTATATTATAGATAATAAAATATAGTATATTATATACCTATAAATAGTAACTGATAAAAATAAGTCCATGGATAGCTAACATCTGTCAGTGCTTACTATGAGCTAAGTAAGCATTGTCGAAATAGCACCAATCTCATTAATTCCTTATAGCTACTTTGGATGGCAGGACTATCCCCATTCTACAGGTTGGGTAAAGCGAGGCTCAGAGAGCAGAAGGGACTTTGCGGAGGCATGTAGAGGCTCTGGGTCTTGCACCCAGGCCCGTCTGTGCCATATGGCCTCCCGAGTCTTCCTTCCTCCAGGGGAGACCCCTTTGGTGTCTTCAGTGCTCTTTGAGGTCCATAGGGTTGGGGTCCGGCCTTGCTCGTTCTGCCTCTTGGACCCCCTCCAGCTTGGCCACGCCCCCTACGGCGAGGGCCAGCCTCCACTTGCACCTGGGGCCTCCCTGCTTGCTGCCCCGCTCAGGCCACGGTTGGCACGCATTGCTGTTCGGCACGTGGCCACAACTTGGGAAGAAACTTCCCTCCTTCTTGGTATCAGATTTTCCCTTGCAGTTTCCTGCCTTCATTCCTGGCAGGAGCCCTTGGCCGCTGGACAACAAGCACCGCCCAGCCTCTCTCCTGTGGGCGGGGCAGAGCCAGGAATTCTGTCCCGAGCCTGGGGCTTCCTCCAGGAGCCAGGACTGGTGGGGAGCGCGTGTGGTGAGCACCCCCAGGTGCATCCTATTCTCAGGGGCCACTGGGGCCTTTGCAGCCTTTTGATCCCTTCCTCATGGGGCCCTGGTCAGCCGAGCCCCCTCCAGCCGCCACGGGGCTCCCTTTGCCGAGGCCCAGGCCGGGGCAGCAGGCAGGGGCGGGGCCTCCCGGGCAGAAGGAGAAACTCCTCGGCGGTCCTGGGCGGGGCTGGGGGAGGCCACGCCCTGTCCACCCACCCAGATCCACCTCCTCCCCGCCCCTCCCGGCCTCTCAGGCAACAGCCCTGGTGCCTCCCAGGGAGGGGCATCTGCTCCGGGTGAGTCAGAGACAGGACGACTAGGACGAGCGGTGCCCAGAAGAACGTTTTATGTTTACCAGTCGTGTGTTTATTTTAATGAGTATCAGGGAAAAAAACCCCACAAGCAATTAATGCACGAAACCCTTGATTTCATGGATATTATTGCTCAGGGTGAGGCAAATTGGAAAAAGGAGCTTATTTTGAGCCGATTTGCAGGGAACCTTGAGTCAATACGGTGCAGGTAGAGGGTGAAGGTGGTAAAAAGCCCAGAGAGGCCGGAGAAATAACCGGAGCTTGGGAGACACCGGAGGCCCCTGCGCCGGGTGTGAGATCCCTGGGGGGGTTGGCCCCGCCTGTGGCTGAGGGATCGTGGACAGGCCACTGCTCCCCTGTGTATCCCACTCGCCTCCTCTGTCACGCGGGATGTCACGCAGCTCTCGGGGCTGTGGAGAGGGGTAAATGAGGTGAGAAAGGTGGAGTGCTGGCCCGGTGTGAGCCCAGGCCTGGCTGACCCGAGTCCCTGCTCTTTCCCTGACCCTGTGCAGGAGGGACACAGGGATCTGTGCTTCAGGGGAGCCGGGACTCCAGGCGTCAGTGGTGGCACTTGTTCCATCCATCTATCCACCCATCGTCCATCTTTCCATCCATCCATGCATCCATTCATCCACCCATCATCCATTCATCTATCCACCCATCATCCGTCTATCCATCCATCCATGCATCCATCCATCCACCCATCGTCCATCCATCCATCCACCCATCCATGCATGCAGTAAATGGTGGCAGGGGCAGTGGAGCCATGCTGGGGAGTTACGATGCATCTTGACTGTGACAATTGCTGTGCAGGGTGTGAGCAGGGGAGGAACACAAGCAAATTTGGGTTTGAAGGTCCCTCTGGCCACGGCGTGGGTGTGGACGGGGCTGAAGGGGGAAAGAGGCCAGTCAGGAGGTACTAGCTGCAATGCAGGCTGGAGGTTCGAAGGTCAGAGTGGCCTTGACAAGGGCAGTGCCATGGGGAATGCGTGGGGACTATGGCAGGCTCAAGAGTGGGTGTGGGGAGGCAATAAGCTTACATGGCTGATTTTGGAAGTCCACACGACCGTGAGGGGAAAGAGAGGGTGACAGATAGTGGGAACATCAGGTTCAGGTGTGCATGTTTGTTGTAAGGTGAGAGAGACCTGAATAGATAGATAAATTGAAAAAGAGATAAAAACTGATCCTCCTCTTCCCCTGGACTGTTTGGGGGTGGGAGGGGCTGGTCAGAGCCACTCTGGGCCCCAGACAGCGGGAGGGGACACAGTCTCCATCTTCAGGAGGAGAAAGGGGAGGAGGAGGGCCTTGTGAAGGCCAGAACATTTGGGTATTTGGTGTCAGGGATTTAGGGGGTTCCTATTTTGAGACTTGGATTTTCTTTAGGTAGAGGAAGTGAGATCACCTGCTGAGAAGGACAGGAGAATGGGAGGGGAACATGAGGAGGGCTAGGGGCTGAAAGAGTCCCCTTGTTGATGAGGTCTTTGGGGACAGATGGGGGCTGGGGCATGACTCCAGGATCCCCTTGGCTTTGTGGGGATGAGGTGAGGTATACATTGGGGTGCTGCGTCACGGTCTGGGCTCTGGCCTGGACTGAACATGGGCCATTGTCTAGGCTGGCCCCCACCTGATATTTGAACCTGAGCTATCCAGCCTGCTGTGTCCCTGTGTGTCAGGAAACCTGCTGTGGGGAGGGCCCAGGACATGCATCCTAGCTGGTCCCCTGATGCCTGTCCAGCTCAGTGCTGCTGGAGGGTACTTTCTAACATGTGAACTTTATCCTGTCATGCCCAGTTCAAGAACCTTCAGTGGCTTCTAACTGGTTGTAGGATCAAGTTCAGCTCTCTTAGCTTGAAATTCAAGTCTCCTCAGAGTCTGGCCCTGCTTCCTTTCTGGCTCTGTCTTCTCCCTGCTTCCTCTTGAGACACCCACCTGTGTTCTGTACTTGAGGTCCAGTCATGCTGAGCTCTTCCTCAAGCAAGCCAGGCTCTTCTCTCCCTCCTTTCTTTGGCATGTGCTGTGCCCCTGCCCTGAGTGCCCTTCCTGCTGTGCTGAGACTGGTGATCACTTAGGCACCCTCTCCTTTTGTCCTCCCTGACTCCCTAGGGAGAGTCTGCTTCCTCCCTAGTGCTTCCTTGGGACTCCCAGCAGGCCTCTGTTCCAGCCCCAGTCAATGGTCATCTGCCTGCAGCCACTCTCAGTGGGCTAGAAGGTCTGTCAGACATCGGTGACAGTGTCTCTCTCTAGTCCCTGACAAAGAGGTTCTAGGTTCTTGCTATGAATCAGCAAGAGGATGATTGGGTGGATGGATGGATCGATGATGGGGGGGGGTGGATAGATGGATGGATAGATGGGGTGGATGGATGGATGGGTGAATGGGTGGATGGATGATGGATGGAATGATGGATACGGGTGGATAGA
>NW_026057585.1:82010056-82019450 GCF_023721935.1 Panthera uncia
TGGGTGGATGCATGATGGATGGATGGATGATGGATGGAATGATGGATGGGGGTGGATAGATGGATGGATAGATGCGGTGTGTGGATGGATGGGTGGATGGGTGGAAAGATGGATGGGTGGATGGGTGGATGGGTAGATGGGTGGATGGATGCACAGAGTCAGGAAATGTATCTTCAGGGAAGGAAGGAGCCTGCAGAGAGCTCAAATTCTGCCTCACCTCACATTTATCGACGGCCCACTCTGTGCCAGGCACACAGGCTTCATTCTAATCCTCACACATTCTAAACCCCCCCAGATAGGGACATCACTCTCCTTTTACAGATAAGGAAGCTGGAGCCCAGAGAGGCCCAAGGCATGCATCCAAGAGGTGAGAGGGCGGTGGCTGGAGCATCGGTTTCCCTGCTGCCAGCGTGGGGCCCTTCCTGGAGCTTATACCCACTGCCCTGAGCCCTGTGCTCCGTGCCTGATGGAGCCTGTGGGAACTCTTGGCTATTTCATGTCTATGCTGCTTGGACACAAGGAGAATCACGGGCGTTGGAGCCAGACAGGCCTGAGTGGGGATCCCGGCCCTGTCACTGAGAAGCAGGTGACTTGGGTGTGCCAATCACCTCAGATAAAAATTGACAGAGGTTTCCAGGGCTGTTGCAAGGATTACATGGGATAAAGTATGTGAAGTGCTCACCAGGGCCCCCACTCCAAACACAACCTGCCCCCCCCCCCATTCTCTCCCAGGCCAGCCCTCCAATCAGGTCGTCGGCCCCAGTGTCTCTCCCCTTGGTCCTGTCCCAGCTGTCTGTGCGATTACTATAGCAGCCACCTCGGCCCCTGGGCACCAAGTGGAAAACAGGCTGGAGCGGTGATGAGGTTCTGGGCTGGCTTCCGATGGCTGTGGCTTCACAAGCATCTTCCCACATGGAGGCAGCCTGGTGTCCAGTCCTTGAGCCAAAGGCCTGTTCTGTCTTAGCCCAGGTGGGTGCAGGTGTCCCTTCTGCTCACATCCAGCTGGAAGAGGCCAGGTAGCAGCGGCCAGAGATGCTCACTGAACCCCCAGTTCACAGCAAGCAGGTTGCTGGTGCCCTGGCCACCTGGCCGCCAGCGACTGCCCCTCCTCTCGTGTGTGGGACTCTGTCTCCCGGGGCCGCGGGGGATTTAACTCCCATCAGCCCTGTTCCTCTCCTTCCCATGGCCAAGTCCGCCAGGCTCTGGGCTCCGGGTTCCCTCTGCTGCAGGTGCCCGGGGACCCCAGGTCTGCTGGGCGGGGAGGGGCCCCTGGGCCGTCCCAGGACTGTGATCCAGCCTCCTCCAGAATTCCAGCCTGCCTGCCTCATCTCCATTTCTGCCCTCCCCAGATCCCACTCCTTTCCTAAGAAACCCAACTGAACGCGCAGATGGCTTTTGCTCAGAGCCTACCGGGAGCGCCCCTGAAGAACAGTGAACAGGGAGAGACCTCCACGGTGGAGCAGGGCGAGTCATCAGGAAAAACCAACAGAACTGAAATGGAACACTCCTCCCTTCTTGCTTCCTAAGCTGCTGAGTTTGAGTGAGCCACACCAGAAAAATTCTAGTTGGCCTCCAAAGACTCTGTCCCTGCTATTGTCATAATTTATTCTAAAGGAAAACATTTCTGAAGTGTTCAGCTGGGACCACATCTGCTCAGGTTGTTCTTTTCCTTTTTAAAAAAATTTTTTTAAATGTTAATTTATTTTTGAGAGAGAGAGAGAGAGAGAGAGACAGAATCTGAAGCTGGCTCAAGGATCTGAGTTGTCAGCACAGAGCCCGACACGGGGCTTGAACTCACAGACCGTGAGATCGTGACCTGAGCTGAAGTCGGACGCTTAACCGACTGAGCCACCCGGGTGCCCCTGCCCAGGGTTTTTCTAATGGTTTTTGTGACTTGAGGCTTCAAGTCTTACGAGCGAGTGCAGGAGTCCCAATGGTGACCTTACCTGGGTTATGACAGGTGACAAGCCCCACTGAGAAGGTACCTATGGCAGGACAGAAGGGGTACAGCCCACACCTGCCTCCCTGGGTCGGGGGGCTGGGGACCGGCACGGAGAGAGAAACCGGAGGGTGTCCCAGCCCTGTTCTCCAAGCTGGGGAGTGGTCTCCAGGGGAAGCGTGTGTGGGACAGTCCAAACAAGCAGTTTCAGACTGGTGTCAGGGACCAAGAGAGGGGTACTTCTCTGCTGGCAGATTAACCAGGCTCTGGTGGGGGTGGGGAGGACGTAGGGGTGGGAGCTTCTGGACGTTTCATTCAGCACTGAGGGCTCTGGCTCCTGGAAGGGAGAGGCTGGGAGAGAGGGAGAATGCAGTGGAAACTCCCAGGGATACCACTTCTTAGTGCCAAGAGGCCCCTGGAGATAAACCACTGAAAAACCTCCTTCTAGAGATACTGAAATGTGAGAAGCCCATCCCTTTCCTCATACAGCAGGGGCATTTGTGAATGTCAGTACCATTCATAGCATCTGAGACGCACAGAATCTTGGAATTAGAACATCTTTCACAGACTCAAAGACGCGTTTTATAGAATATTTGAATTGCAGGATCTGAGCATTTTGTCTTTATACTGAATCCCAGAATTACAGGATCACAGATGCAATCACGGTCTCATAGGCCTGCAGAATCTTAGGATTTAGGAATGTCTACAAAAGACTTGGAACACCATCGAAGCAGTCAGAGAAGCTGGGAATTGAAATGGAAATCTTGGACTAAGGATATGAGCAGAGGAAATGACCTTAGTCCGACTGCCTCCTGTAATATAGGAAGCCCTCTCCGCTGTCCTGTAATAACTTGAATACTTCTAGGCACGGGGAGCTCATCAGCTGACAGGGAAACCTGCCTCACTGTTGAACAGACTTGGCTGCTGATGCTGAGCCTAAATCTGTCGTCATGTGACCCACCCACCCCTCTCTCCCTGGCCCAACTCCCTGCCTCCCACATCCATCTCAAAATGCTGAATGGGTGGAAAAAGTAACACAGACACCAGGACAGAAACCGCACTGTCTCCTGGCTAAAAAACAATGGCTTTTGAGGGCCGTGGTGCTGCGGGAGGCATGGACCGTGACGCCTCTTGGCAATGATACCGACCCCTCCCTTTGGGGCCCTGCCCAGGTGACGGCGTCACGCTACCCCTCCGGCACTGCAGGGGCAGGGAGCCGAGCACGCTTGAAAACCACTGGAAACCATCATGGAAACGGCATGATCTGCTTCCAGCCCAATCCCAGCCAACGACAACAAGAAAGAATCGATGGTGAAACCAAGCGCCATTGCGCCTGGGAGCTGGATTTCATTAGGTTGTTTTGAATGTCGGCTGGGGGTGGGGCGGGGTGCAACGGGGAGAGGCAGTTCTGATGAGCCTTGGCCACGGTGCTACCCAAGCAGAGCGGGAAGTGTCAGTCCTATGGGCAGACTACCGGGCTGAAGTCCCAGCTCGGCCTCATGCTAGCTGTGTGACCTCAGGCGGGTTGCTAACCTTTCTGTGCTTCAGTTTTCTCTCCTCCGAGGAAAGGAGCGTGGGATGCAGCCAGTGTGAGCTCTAGCCTCGTTCCATCAGGTAGGCTTGCCTCCTTCCGGGAGTAGTCCACACTGTCATTTGCTCAGTGCATCGTCCGTTCTCCTCATTCATTCATTCATTCACTCACATCAGTTCACTTGTCCCTCCATTCCTCTGTGCGTTAGTTCACTTGTGCCTCCCTGGAGTGCTGGTCCCTGCCCTCCAGCCTTTCTCCAGCTTGGAGGCAGATGGTTGGGGTCCTAGAAGTGACTCTAGCCTTGGGGCTGGCAGCAAAACCGGGGATCACTTCCCCGTCACTTAACGGTGCTGGGCATTTAAGGATCCAGGACATGGCTTCACTTGGGTAGCATGGCCCCGGATCCCCGCCCCGTCTCCTCTTCCACCCTAGTCACTCGGGGACAGAGTGACCTATTAATGGATGAACCCTGGAGTGTTCGGGAAGGGATGTTGCCTCTAAGGGGTGTCTGTGTGACCTGGGCCAGACCAGCTGCCCTCGATCTTCCCAGGCAAGCCCTTTAACCGATGATGAGAGGTGGCTGAACACCCATGAACTCTGTGCTGGGACAAAGTTCTGCGGCCGTGAGTGTGCAGAGAACCAGAGGCCCGCCATCCATCCTGTTACTCTCGGTCCCCTTTCTCATGAGGCGTATTAAATTATGGCATAAGAACACAAAATAGCAGCCTCTTTATTCCAGAAAATTAAAGAGTCCTTTTCCCTCGAGTGTCTCCCTTCTGACCCCGGGGGCGGGGTGGGGGGGCTGACGATGGGGACCGGGGCAAGTTCAGGGTCGGCTCTGCTGACGCAGGGCGTGATGCGATGGATCATGTCCAGAATGCATTCTGTGTGTCACAGCGGTTTAAGAACATTCCGCGGCGAAATGCCCACTGGTTGGTTGCACTAATTAATTGATTATTGCCTATCCTGGAGGCCTCTGGAGCCATGGTATGCAAATATATGCAAATGACCAGAGGAGTGTCTTGAACCCAAAGGCGATCGGCTCACCTTTGCCATTATAATCCCCTCACGTTCCCTGGGAGGAGCAGCAGAGGGAGGACGGCAGCCGGCAGCTGGGGCCTTGGAGCCGGCGTGCTGGGTTCAAATCCCGGTCCCACCTCTTCCTGCTGTGTGCGATCTCGGGCAGGTGTCCTCGGTGTCAGGAGTGCCTAAATCACACGTTTCTGACGCAGTGGGGAGAAAAGTGCCGCCGCTCGGCTTCGCGGCCCCGGAAGAGCACGTGCTCCCGGAGAGGACAGCGCCGTGATCCCCCTAATGGATGGACCCTGCTCCTTAATCCGGTCCTTGCCTCCACTTCCTGTCCCCCCTTCTGTGTTTTACGCGCGACCTTTGCCAAACGCGGCCATTTCTCTTCGGGTGCGGGTGAATTCGGAAAAAAGATCGGAATTTAAACATCCTGAAAGATTCATTCTGTGTAATAATGGAGCGACCCCACAGAAAGCGCACAAATTATGCTGGGAGCAGGGGGGCAGGGGTGGCTGGAGGCCGGGCTGGGGCCTCGGAGGGAGGGGTGAGGCTGCTTGCTGGATAGAGGATTCACTCAAAAGCTCTGACTGGATGCAGCTTACGGTTTGCCCGCCTTTGCGGGAGGGGGGGGGCGGGGCTGACATTTGCTGAGCACCTACTGTGTGCGGGGCCGTGCACATGCTGGACTCCATCATCCCTCGCTCTGTCCTCCAGGTGGGGAGTTTGGGGCCCTGAGGGATGAACTGCCTTGTCCCAGGTCACTCGACTCATTGGTGGCAGGTGTGAGCCCAGGCCTGGCTGACCCGAGTCCCTGCTCTTTCCCTGACCCTGTGCAGGAGGGACACGGGGATCTGTGCTTCAGGGGAGCTGGGACTCCAGGCGTCAGTGGTGGGACTTGTCGCTGATCCGAATGGGACTGAGTTAGGAGGGTCAAGTTTCAATTTGGCTGAGCAATTTCTTGTGAATCGCAGGCCCAGGCATTTGGGGAAGGCCAAAGGTGGATATGCTGGGGCCATGTCACAAGCCGCCTATCGCACAGATGTTTATTGACATATAACATGAAAGGTAGGGGTTCCCTGTGGCCTCAGGCAAGTTACATCACCTCTCTGAGCCTCAGTTTCCTCATCTGCACAGTAGAGGTGACCATGGTCTCTGCCTCGTAGGGCGGTGGTGAGGACTAAGCGAGGTGGCCCACGGAATGGGTGAGGACAGAGCCTGGCACGTGTTACGGGCTCAGAACATGTTCTCTACCAGCTGCTCTGGGGCAGAGCTGAGAGTGATTAGTTCTGTCTGGAAAAAAGCCTTCACCAAAGAGGCGAATTGTGGGTTTTGAAGGACGAGTAGGGGGGAGGGCAGGAGGGAGGGGACACCGCAGGAACAAAGCCCTGGCAGGGTGGGGGTGGGTGAGGGCATTGGGAGCCCAGTGAAGACCTGCTTTGCCTGGAGTTTCCTGGGGGGCAGGGACGGGAGAGGTGATGGGTGGTAAAGCTGCCGAGCAGGGAGTCATGATGGCTTGAGGCAGCCGTCAGCGGGAGCCACAGCAGGTCCTGGAGCAGTGATGCCTGTGATGTGGAGGACAGCCTTTCTGCTGATGTTGCGTGGGGGAGGTGTACCTGCTGCTCGCCCCCAGGCCCCAGGGCAGACAGGCTGGGTGAGGACCCCCCTCTGGCTCCCACACGGCCTGTGCTTCCCCATCAGATCCCATCGTGTGGTCATCGTCTGTCCCCCACGGGACGGGGAGCCTGGAGGGCCGCGACGGTGGTGTCTCAGTCCCCGTGGGCGGCGCAGGGCCTGCCTCCTTCAGCTCGTGGAGAGATGGCTCTGCGCCCGGCTCGCTAGCCGTGGGGCTCGGACGTCTCCTGACCACTCGGAGCCTCGGTGTCCTCATCTGTGAAAGGGGATGACAATCCTCGTCTCCCAGGATCACTGTGGTACAAAATGGGACACGTGCAGAGAGCACCGGGCACAGTGGTGGACACCCGCCTCCCCTGCCTCCCCGCCTCCCCCTGCCTCCCCGCCTCCCCCTGCCTCCCTGCCTCCCCACCTCCCTTCTTTCCAGCCTCTGCAGGGCTCCCCGCCTCCTGCTTCTCCCCACCTTCAGAGCGAATGAGCGAAAAACGGCCTCAGGACTCCCATTTCCTGATGCCGCGTGCTTAACGAGCGGTCCCGTGGGCTAGAAGTTACCAGCAGCCCCCAGCCCTGGCAGAGCGGGGAGCACACGACACCTGGTGCCTCCAGACGGCGAGCCTTTCTCTGCTCCCCCAGGCTTTTCGTCTCCCGGAGTCCGAGTCGGTTTTACCGCATTTTATATTTGGGACTCCGGGAGCGAATGCCTCTGCTTTATGGAGTCACAGATGAGGGGAGGGGGGGCCGGGGGGGGGGGGGGGTCACAGTTGCTTTAGAGGGGCGACTCTGGACACATCCTCAACCTCCCTAAGCCCCAGGTGCTTCAGCGGAAATGCCCAAACTTGACACTGGGGGGTGGGCAAGTTCCGATGCGCAGCACGTGGGAGATGTCCCACACGGAGCCCGCGCCCCATAGGCGCTCGGGGACCGCTAGCTCGTGAGTCAGGTCTCTCCTCGCCTCTCCTCTACTGGGAAAGTGCCTTGGGGGTGCCTCCAGGTGCCCGTGTGTGTCGTGCCTCGGTGGGGGGGGGGGTGTGCCAGTGTCTGGGCCAAGGATGCGCTGGCAGTGAGGCTCGGAGATTAGAGGCCTGGTTTTAGTCCCTGTGTCTTCACAGCCTGGAGGCTCACGGCCCCGCCACCCCTTCAAATTCCCAGGGATTGGAAGCACCGTGTCCCGCTGCGGACTTCTGATTCCAGTCCTGGAGGATGCCCGGTGGCCTCTCACTACAGTTGGGAGCCCTGCCGTCTCATCAGATGGGGGAGACACACAAATCACAACGTAGTCAAAAAGGACCTGTGTGGAGGAAGCTACGTACTTCAGAAGCAGAAGAGAGGAGAAGGTCTACTCTTCAGGGGTAGAGACAAGGCAGGGAGGCTTTCCAGAAGAGGCGACTCGAATCTGGGCTTTGCTGGATCGGTAGGAGTTTGCCGGGTGGACAAGGTGGAACGAGCCATCTTGGGAGGAGCGGAATGTACGGTGGGAAGAGAAACCCGGGAAGTTCCAGGGTAGCAGGCCAGCCAGGGGAGAGGGGAGGCCAGGTCGAGATGGGCCTCGAGTACGAGGCTAAGGGGTGTCTGCTTACCCCCACGCTTGGGCCTGTTTCTGTTCCTGCCTGTCCCCTGCAGATTGAAGCCAGCAGTGGGCTGTCTGCCCAGCCAGATCGCACCCTATCCCCTTGGACCCCCTTTTCCAGATGTTCTCTGGCCACGAGCTCTGTTGCTTATGGGTCAGTCCCGAGCCGGTGGTATCGGCAGAGGCTCCTGGCTCTGGAGGGCTGCAGTAGGGCCGACGGGCCGTGTCGAGAGCCTGGGGTCTGGAGCCGTGAAGACCCGGGTTCAAGTCCTAGCTCCGTCACCGACTCGCTTCTCTGAGCCTCCCCTGTGACTTGGGGTCGTAATGCTGCTCCCGGGAGTTGTCAGGAGGAGGCGAAGGTGACAAGATAATAATGGCAGCTGTCTCGCCAAGCGCTTGCTAGGTGCCCACAGCCCTGTTCACACAGCAAGCTCACCTCATCTAATGCTCTCCACAAACCCCTGAGCTCTGCTTCGCATGAAACTCGGTGCCTGGCGTTCAGTAGCTGCTCCACACTCAGTGCCTCCCCTGTCCCTCTGGGCCCCAGAGCACCGACGATGGTTTCCTACGGCTGTGATCTGGTGGCTCTGAAATCCCTCCCTTCGCCTCCCTCCACGGTCTTCCTTCCTTCTTTCCTTCCTTTCTTCCTTCCGTCCTCTCTCCCTTTCTTTCTTTCTTTCTTTCTTTCTTTCTTTCTTTCTTTCTTTCCTCTCTCTCTCTTCCTTCCTTCTTTCCTTCTTTCCTTCCTTCCTTCCTTCCTTCCTCTCTCTCCCTTCCTTCCTTCTTTCCTTCTTTCCTTCTTTCCTTCCTTCCTTCCTCTCTCTCTCTCTCTCTTTCTTTCTTTCTTTCTTTCTCTCTCTTTCTTTCCTTCCTCTTTCTTTCTTTCCTTCCTTCCTCCCTTTCTTTCTTTCTTTCTTTCTTTCTTTCTTCTCTCTCTCTTCCTTCCTTCTTTCTTTCTTTCTTTCTTTCTTCTCTTTCTCTTCCTTCCTTCCTTCTTTCCTTCCTTCTTTCCTTCCTTCCTTCTTCTCTCTCTTTCTTTCTTTCTTTCTTTCTTTCTTTCTTTCTTTCCTCTCTCTCTCTTCCTTCTTTCTTTCTTTCTTTCTTTCCTCTCTTTCTCTTCCTTCCTTCCTTCTTTCCTTCTTTCCTTCCTTCCTTCCTTCCTCTCTCTCTTTCTCTTTCTTTCTTTCTTTCTTTCTTCCTTTCTCTTTCTTTTTCGTTCTTTCTTTCCTTCCTCTTTCTTTCTTTCCTTCTTTCCTTCCTTCCTTCCTCTTTCTTTCTTTCTTTCTTTCTTTCTTTCTTTCTTTCCTCTCTCTCTTCCTTCTTTCTTTCTTTCTTTCTTTCTTTCTTTCTTTCTTTCTTCTCTTTCTCTTCCTTCCTTCCTTCTTTCCTTCCTTCTTTCCTTCCTTCTTTCCTTCCTTCCTTCTTCTCTCTCTCTTCCTTCTTTCCTTCTTTCTTTCTTTCCTTCCTTCCTTCCTTCCTCTCTTTCTTTCTTTCTTTCTTTCTTTCCTCTCTCTTCTTTCCTTCCTTCTTTTCTTTCTTTCTTTCTTTCTTTCTTTCCTTTCTCTTCCTTCCTTCCTTCTTTCCTTCCTTCCTTCTTCTCTCTCTCTTCCTTCATTCCTTCTTTCCTTCTTTCCTTCCTTCCTTCCTCTCTCTCTCTTCCTTCCTTCCTTCTTTCCTTCCTTCCTTCTTCTCTCTCTCT
>NW_026057585.1:82019550-82032002 GCF_023721935.1 Panthera uncia
TTCCTTCTTTCCTTCCTTCCTTCCTCTCTATCTCTTTTTCTTTCTTTCTTCCTTTCTCTTTCTTTTTCGTTCGTTCTTTCTTTCTTTCTTTCCTTCCTCTTTCTTTCTTTCTTTCCTTCCTTCCTTTCTCTTTCTTTCTTTCTTTCTTTCCTTCTTTCCTTTCTCTCTCTCTCTTCCTTCCTTCTTTCCTTCCTTCCTTTCTTCCTTCCTTCTTTCCTCTTTCTTTCTTTCTTTCTTTCTTTTTTTCTTTCTTTCTTTCTTTCCTTCTTTCCTTCCTTCCTTCCTTTCTTTCTTTCTTTCTCTTTCTTTCTTTCCTTCTTTCCTTTCTCTTTCTCTTTTCCTTCCTTCCTTCTTTCCTTCTTTCCTTCCTTCCTTCCTTCCTCTTTCTTTCTTTCTTTCTTTCTTCTCTCTCTCTTTCTTTCTTTTAATGTTTATTATTTTATATAGAGAGAGCATGCGCAGGGGAGGGGCAGAGAGAGGGGGACAGAGGATCTGAAGCGGGCTCTGTGTTGCCAGCACAGAGCCCGATGCGGGGCTCGAACTCACAAACCATGAGATCATGACCTGAGCCTCAGTGGGATGCTCGACTGACTGAGCCACCCGGGCGCCCCTCCTCCGCCGAGTTTCTCTCTGTCACTCCCCACCTGCTTGGCCAGAGGACCCACAGTGGGCACCACTCTCAGGAAACCGGGGCTCACAAATCCCAGAGGAGCAAGGTCAGGCCATGGGCCATGAGGTGGGCTGGGTGGCTGGTGGAGAGTGAGTTCCCACGTGTGACAAAGACACACAAGCACACACACATCCCTCGTGAGACCTGAATCGGGCTGGTTAAGTGAGACGAATCTCTCTCTTACTCTCCCTCCATTTGCTGTCTCCTCTTTACTCCCTCGACGGCCGTCACGTGTGTCCCAGTGGGCGGAGCCACAGCTGTGCCAGGACATCTGCTCGCAGGTGCACACAGTCCCTCATCAGCTCAGGCCCCTCAGTTGCACCCCTGCGCTTCCTGCCTGTCTTCCCTGTCCTGCCCGGTGCCCGGGCGGGGTGGGGGGGGGAGGTGGGCCCCCCCAGGTTCTCCTGAGGGCCCTGGTGGGTTTGGGCCGCCAGCTGGTGAGCTCTTACTGATGTGCCAGCTGTTGGGAGGGGGTAGAGCAGAGCCTTGGAGGGCGGGGAGGGTGAAGCGGGGAGAGCCCCCGGGGAAGCACAGAGATGCAGGAGGCAGGAAGTGGTCGGAACGTTGCGGAATATTGGAGGTAAAGCCACTGAGACTTGCTGGTGCGTTGGACAGAGAGGAAGGAGTCACGGATGACCCCAGACTTTAGCTGGGGCCACAGGAAGGCTGGGGTCTCCATTCAGAGATGGGACAACTGTGGAGGAGCAGACTCGGGGACTGCAGGGACAGGGGGATCAGGAGTTCCGTTTTGGGTTAAGTTTGGGATGCCCATTAGACGTCCGGGAGGAGACGTCGAGAAGGCATTTAGATAGAACAACCTTGTGGAGAAGGTGGGGCTCTCACGCCTTGCAGAGGACGGAGGGAGCCCCGCAGAGGGCGATGCCCAGGCCATGGGGCGGGGGTGGGGGGGTGAGGGGCAAAGAGCAAAGCTGGGACTTGAGGTCCCGTCCGTCTGGCTCCAGGTCCCTGCCGGGAAGCACGCGCCATCTGTCCCACTGCATGCAGGCCCTCCACTGGGACACAGGGATGAGGGACGGTGTCCTGCCCCATGAGGGTCACACTGTGAGTCGGGGAGTTGAGACCAACCGTGAGTATTGAAGAGTGTGTTTTGGGTAGTTCCCTGTGTTCGCTCCCCAGACTGGGAAACTGAGGCCCAGACTAGGGCAGGGGCTTGCCTGTCGTGACAGAGCCTCCGGGCCCTTCAGGAGGCGGGAGGGGGAGGGGGAAGGGCAGAAGCACCAGGTGGGCCTGGCAGTTTGTTCATGGAGGATGCCGGGTGAGGGGCTTGGACCCAGGCTGCTGCGCAGGGCCTGGAGGGGACATGGACAGGCTGCCGGGTCCTCTGCAGGGCGCCGGGGGGCTTACCGGGGTGACGGAGGGGAGAGAGGGCGGCGAGGGAGCTGGCCTTGGAGTTTAGGTCATGCTGGTGTGATGTGGGGCAGGTGGTTGAAGAGAAGCGAGGTTCTCAGCAGCAGCCCCAACCTGGCAAAGTCTGAATCCACACGGGATCTGGTCTGCATGGGAGACCCAGAACTTCCTAAAGGTGAAGTGCTGTGCAGTTGTCACTTCGTAGGGACAGAGGGAGGGCATTGGGCCCTGTGCCCGGCAGAGGGAGGGAGGCAGCTTGGCCCCCATCTCTAGAAAGTCCTCCCACCCTCCCAGGGGGCTGCTGCCAAAGGCCTCTGTGACTGATCGCCTCTGGAGCGCAGAGGGCAGGGTGGCTTTGTCCTGGCTGCCTGGGGACGGATGACCCCATTTCTCCAAAGTCCCTGAATCCTCTAGAATGTAGCCCCCTGACAGGAGAGACTGGCTGGTTGTTCTCTGCTCGCCCCCCAGCTCTGCATGGGGCCAAGCACATAGTAGATGAATAAGAAAACGTGAGACCCTCGGCCTTTCCTCCCCACACTCACTAAAGTATATACCCAGGGCAGGGCTGACTCGGCCAGTTGTGCCAGGTTTCAGGACACGCCCAGGGCCATACAGGGCTCCCCTGGGACCGGCACCCTGGTCCTGGGGCCCCAGAGCCGTTCTAGAGTTCCAGACTCTGTCTCCCGCAGTGCCGGAGGGGCGGAGGTTCTGGAGGTAGAGGGCATCTGGGTTCAAACTGTAAAGCTACCTTTTACAAAGCGTGTCATAGTGGGAGACATTTGAACTTGTCTGAGCCCCAGTTTCCTTTCCTATAAAACTTTATGGCAGAGGATGTTTTTGAGGCGTAAATGATAAAAATGCATGTGGAATACTTAGCATAGAGCTGGGCAGGCAACAGGCAACCGAGGGAGGAGGATATTATTATTTTAGTAATTGTTGTGGTTTATCACGATGGTTGCTCATGGCGCGGGGGCCTTGCCTGTCAAGTCCCTGCTGTGTCCTGGGAGACTGAGCTAGCTGGCCAGGCACACAGCAGGTACTCAGAAGTCACTGCCAGTGGCGATGGGGGTGGGGTCCCCTCTGCGCGGCCGTACGCAGCCTCCCTGACCCCCCTCCTGCCACAGGGACAGCAGCAGACCCCGCGTGACTCTCAAAGAAGGCGCCGTTTCTGGAATTCTCGATCTCTTTTTCCCTTTCAGCCCCGATCCATTTCCTTATTGACTTCAGCGGCTTTCCGTGCTCTGGCGGAACGAGGGAGGGCCAAGGTCTCGGCGCCCTCTGCTCCGGCTTTTATCTGCCTGATTTCAGGCGGCTGGAGCCCCGGCCCCGATTCAGCTGGAGAAATGTCGAGACCATATTAAGTCACAGGACGCAAGCAGGTGACAGGGCAACACCGGTCACCCGCCTCTTGACTGGCCCCCTGGCCCTGAGCCCGCAGCAGGGAGAGGTCGCTGTGCTCTGAGGCCCGGCTCATTGGATCCTCGCTTCCCTGTAATCACGATCTTGGACTTGGAAGCAGTCTTCTTGAGGTGAGAGCTGACGGTGACCAGGCGCAGGAGCTTTGTGGCAGGACAGCGCCCGGTGGGGAGTGCCCAGCCGAGCCGATACATCGCAGGGGCTGCTGGGCTGGCTTCTCTTCTCCTTTTAGTTTTTATTAGTTTTTTTTTTTAAATATAAAAGTGATACCAGCTCACTCTGACAGCCCGAGCCGTGTGGGAGCATGTGAGGATCTTACGTGTCCTGTCCCCTTGCTGGAACACTGCTTCCCAGGGGAAACACTGCAAATACGGATCGCAGTGAGCTTGCTGGATGGTCTGCTAGGACCCTTTGAATTCACTGCTCCTTCAACCCAGTCACCAGCCCCCGTGGGGCAGAATTTGCGCCCCCCCCCCTACTTTTTCTAAGTTTATTTTGAGAGAGAGAGACAGAGAGGGAACACACGCGAGTGGGGGGGGGGGGCAGAGAGAGAGGGAGACAGAATCCCAAGCAGGCTCTGCACCGTCAGCGCAGAGCCCGATGTGGAGCTCGAACCCACCAACTATGAGATCATGACCTGAGCCACAGTCAAGGGCTGGACGCTGAACTGACCGAGCCACCCAGGCACTCCTGCCACTCTTCCTTTTTAAGGACAGTTAAGGGGCTCAGGATCACAGGGTGACCTCCAAGGCCACTCAGCTGGTTTCAAAGCGGGGGCTGCACCCACAACTCTGTGGCTCCAAGGGCATGCCCTTCCCACTCACCCCTCCCTGACTGTTAATGGTTTGGCATAAATATGTATTTCCTAAGTGTATAAAAACCCGTCTTTCTTTTATGAACATGGGATCAGACTCGACGCATCATTTTGCAGCTCGCTTTTTAATTTGAGGGTATTTTCCTGCGTGTCCCTGTGCCCCCACCGTCCTTTGTTGGAGGCCCCCACATTTATTTAGCTGGTCCTTTTCAGGCAAATGTTGAGGTTGGGTTTTCTATTATTGGCTACAAGTGCTGTATGCATACCTCCTCTTTGTCAGATAGTTGAATGATTTAGATAAAAACTTCCCCGGGCTACCCTGTTCTGCAGTCACCTCCACATTTTCAGTCCCCTCTCCATAGTAACCGCTCTTATCAGGGTGGCATATAATCCGTACAGACCTATTTCTATGCATTTGTATGCATGCATATGCATGTGCTTTTGCTATGGGTGTTTTTTTTTAAAAAAAAAAAAGCATGCGAGGTATCACGCAATATGCATTTTTGTGCGTTTGGCTTTTTCCCCCACTAGCGACAACCCGGCCATCTTTCTACGTTGGTACATATAGAGCTTCCTCATCCTTTTTAATGAGGCTATGTGTCATGTTCCATGGCGCAGATGCATCATCTTTTTTTAAAACCATTTCCCTATTGATAGATACATAGGTTCCTTCCATTTCCCCCCGTCTGTCATAAACATCCTCGTGCGCGCCTCAGCCTATGCACGTGGGAGCAGGGCTCTAGTACAGATACCCGGATGTAGAATTGCTGGGTTGAAGGGGTGCCAGGTTGGGTCTTGTCTGAGGCCACAGGGGGCTGGGGGAAGACACGGATTGGGGGACTCCGGGGTGGGGGGGGGGGGCTGTCTGCTGCCGCGGCGTGAGGCGACGTGGTGGGGGACCTGCTCGCTGGGGCCGTGTTCTCGGGTGGCTCCTGGGGGCACTGGCAGCTCCAAGAAATTCTGCGGTCTATGCAGCTACCTGGACAGCATCGTGGGAACAGCCCTGCGGGTCCCACTCCCTCTTTTCCTCCTTGTACTCACTTGAGGGGGGGGGTGCTGGCCGGTCCAGACTGACCAGTTATTTTGGTGGCTTTAGTCCATTTCCTACTAGTTAGTTCTAGGGAAGGTTGGGGGATAAGGTACCAAAAGTTACCTGGACGGGGATCAGGCAGGCCCCGGCCCTCCGGGAGCTGCGGCAGCGTGGGGACATGAACTTCTGCCATCTGACTGGGGCTGTGACAGGGGGAAGTACAGGATGCTATGGGGACACCAGGGTGCTTCCGATGGAGCAGGTGGTGGAGGGGAGCGGTCAGGAGGGTCCTGTTGGAAGGGCTAGCCGAGCGGGTCTTAAAGAACGCGTGCGTGTACATATTCAAACGTCTGTGTGTTCATGTGTTTGTGCGCTGGTGACTTACGGTTGGTTGGTTCGTTTTTCAGCCGGTCACCAGCCTCCCCCTTCCTCTGGTAACAAACGGTATAGCCTCCGCCTTTTTGTTCCCCGTCCGGTTCCTTCTGCAGCCCCGCCCTTTCCCACTGCGAGCACAGGAACGGACATGTGGCCCCGGCCGGCCAATCAGAGCGCTGCATCCGTGAGCCCCAGAAACCGGTTCGGTTCCAGCCAATCAAGGCCTTCCCTGGGATTTTTCTGCTGGAGTTGGTGGGAGAAACTCCCTCTTGCTTTCCCAGGAGGTGTGCAACTGGAGGTGGAGGCTTGGGGTCACCTTGCTGGCTTCATGGGGCGTGCCCAGGTGTAGTGGGGGAAACTGAAGCCATTTTTGCAGAAAGAAGCAGAGACGGAAATGAAAGGTGATGGAGAGAGAGCCCTGAGGTTCTGTTTCTGGCTGTTCTGCTCCTGAGCTGCTTCTCGATCCCTGGGGCCAAACATCCTTCTTCTAAAAGATCTCAGGGGCTGGATTGGGGTCTGTTGCTGTGGCCCAGAGCCCTGACCAATGTTGGGGGGGGGGGGGGAGGCTCACGAGGTTATGAGGGCTCCAAACGGGCAGAAAGCAGGTGGGATGGGTATGAGGCTCTTTTTCTATCCTCTGTCCATTCTGTCCTGGAAAACCCAAGTCAACGGTGAAATTCTCTTTCTTAAAACACTTCAATGGCTCCCCATTTTCTTTAGGATCAAGCCCCAAACGCCTTAGCCTTTTGCCCTGGGCTCTGCAGGGTCACCCCTCACTGACCGCAAATTAGGTTCCAGTCGTACCAGACTTCTTGATCTTCAGGCACAGGCCATTCTCTCTCCTCCAAGCCTTTGTACACGCTGTTCCCTCGGCGTGGAATACCCTTCCTTTGTTTTTCTACCTTACCCTCACCCTGATTCTTGACCAGGATGGCTCCGACTCCCCTTCGGGTTTGGAAGTAAATACCTCTTCCTCCAGGAAGCCTGCCTGCTCCCCTGCTCTGAGCTCCCACAGCACAACATTATCCAACTCTACAATGAACGCCGGGCTCTACGAAGGCGAGTTGATGTCCATCTTGTGCATTCCTGCTCTCGTGCACACCAGCTTCCAGCATATTGTTAATACCTAGGCGGGGAATTCATCAACACGCGTGTCCTAGTTCAAGAGGCACAGGGTATGGTATAAGCAGCTCGACTCTGGAACAAGACAGGCCTGGGCTGTGATCCTGCCTGCACTTGGCTGTCCCTTAGCAAATTACGTCATCTTTCTGAGCATCCGTTTCCTAAAGTGCAGATGGCAATATTCTTGCCTACCTGGTGGCTATTGTGAGGAAAACAGTGGAGGTGGCAGGGTTTGGAGACCTCAAAGGCATTATGCCAACCATAAACTTTATTGTTTATTTACTTATTTCTTATTTTTAGTGTTTATTTATTTTTGAGGGAGACAGAGATCCCCTCGGGGATCGGGGAAAGGGCAGAGAGAGGGAGACACAGAATCCAAAGCAGGCTCCAGGCTTTGAGCTGTCAGCACAGAGCCTGACGCGGGGCTCAAACCCACGAACTGTGAGATCGTGACGTGAGCTGAAGTCGGATGCCCAACCGACTGAGCTGCCCGGGCGCCTCTCATAAACTTTATTATTTAAAAACAAAAATTTTTAAAAAATGTTTATTTATTTTTGACGGAGAGAGAGACAGAGTGTGAGCGGGGGAGGGGCAGAGAGAGAGGGAGACACAGAATCCGAAGCAGGCTCCTGGGTCTGAGTTGTCAGCATGGAGCCCAACTCGGGGCTTGAACCCACGGACCTCGAGATCATGACCTGAGCTGAAGTTGGTCGCTTAACCGGCTGAGCCACCCAGGCGCCCCTTGTGAGCTTTATTTTTAAAGCAACAGGTCAATGAGAATCAATAAACAGAGATTGTCTTGGAAAATTTGTTGGTCTTTTCTCCCCCTCAGGGTGAAAACAGGAAACACCTGAGCTATAGGGGACGGTGGGAGGGGGGCGGGGAAGAAAGTCATGTACACTGAGGGCTACAAAGTGCCAAAGTCTGTATTAAAGGAGCTGAGTATATTAATTTTCTGCAGAAAGGGCTTCAATGACTTTCATTCAATTTATTGATAGGTATTTTGTACTTTTTTTCCTACTGTGCATGGTATCATGTTTCTTTCACTGAAGCATAGACGCGTAATTAGCGTTATATATTGATTCTGTATCCAGGAAACTTGTTGCGTTTCTTTATTTTGTATTGAGGCATAATTGACAAATAAAACAGTAAGATATTTAAAGTGTTCAACGTGATGATTTGATATAGGTGCCAACTTCTTTATTCACTCTATTTATTTATCTTTCAGACTGTCCACATAGACTAATCACATCATCTGCGGATAGTGACAGTTTTGTTTCTTCCTCTCACCTTTTTCTTTTTCTTTCTAACCTTCCTGGCAGTGGTGATGGCGGGTACTCTTCTCTTATTCCTGATTTTAGAGGGAGAGCTGTTTCCCTAGAGCCATCATGTATGGTGTCTGTGCTAGATTTTTTCCAAAATGTTCTTTATCCTGCTAAAAAAGTCGACTTTATTCTTAGTTTGCTAGGCGTTTACCCTTGAAAGGATACCGGATTTTATTTACTTCTGCTGACATATCCATGTGGCTTGTCTCTTTTAACCTTTCAATGTGATGATTTACATCCGTTAATTTTCTAATATTTAACCAACCTTGAATTCCTGAAGTAACTGCAACTTGGTCACGATATGTTTATTGCTCAGACATTGCTGGATTTCATAGGCAAATACTATGTTTCCGAAGTTTACATTTTTGTTCTTTTGTGGTTTTTTGGTTTTCACTTTTTTTTTTTTGGTAATCTTGTTCTTGCGGGAATTCGGTTTGTAAATTTTCATTCTCATATTGTTCTTGTCCGGGAAAATGGAAACGTTTTTGAAAGATTAGATTGATCTCTGTCTGGAATGTTTGAGAAAGCATGTGACAAAACCATCTGGGTCAAACGTCTTCGTGGGAGGTTTCTACTTCTAATCGAGCTTCCTTAATTCTATCATCACATTATACAATTATGCAGGTTTTAAAATGTCTTTCTGAGTCGGATTTTGTAAATCGTGTTTTTATAGGGATGTGTCTGTGTCATTTGTTTTTTCAAAGTTATGGTCATAAAGTTGTCCTGATAGTCTCCTCTGTATCGATCTATTTAACCCCTGTGGCTTCTATGATCTGGTCTCTTTCCCATGGTTAAGGCTGTGTGTTCGTGTCTTCCGTTCATTATTTTCTTTTCTTGTTTCAACTGTGCCAGGGGCGACTCTTTTTTTTTTTTTTAATCTTTTCAAAGAACCGACTCTCGCATTGCGACTCCTGTCTCTTGTATGTTTGCCTTACCCACTCTGTGCTCTGGCGCCCCCATCTGTAAAAAGAGGGGTGACAGCAGTATGCATCGAGCATGCTTTTTGGGAAGGTTACTTGAGCTAATTCATGCTAGAATTGTGCTCAGCACATAGTAGGTGCTCACTAAATGTTTGCTTTCATATCTGCTTTTGTCAAGAATTTTCACACATTCTTATTTCCTTCCCTACCTTTCTTTAGGTTTTTTTTCTGTTGTTCTTTTTCTAACGGCTCCTTTTGAATGCTTGGCTCGGTTTGGAATGCTTTTCTTTTCCGTAAGCGTTTAACACTACGATCTTCTGAAGGGCGCTTTTAGGGTGCCCAACACGTTTTAGCATGTTGTAGTGTCTCTGTTCTTTTTCTGTACACATGAGAATTTTCATGATTATTTCTACCTTAGTTCTGAATTGTTGGGAGATAGGTTTTAACTTCTACACACAAGGGCATCTTTTTCTAGTTACTTTTTTTGTTACTACTTCTTAAGCTAATTAATTGCTTTGCCATCTGAGACCGCATACCGATCCTCTGAAATTTGTGGAGCTTCCTTTGTGTCCTGGCACAAGCTCCAGGCTTCGGTCTATAGGATCCGTTCTCCTAGCGGTTTTCTGCATGCTTTCAGATGCCTACTTTGTTTAGCGAGTTGTAAAGTTAATCAGTATTTTTACACCGCTCCCAAATAATACGAGAAGCCTAGAATGCTCTGATCGCCACTCACCTGGGGTTCTTTTCTGGTATTTTTTCCCCCTCTCTTGTTAATTTCTAACCTCTGAAGATTAGATTAGATTTTGTTGTTGAAATGTGTTCTCTCACACATTTAATGTTAGTTCCGGCTTTCCGGGTGATAATCAGGACATCATCATTCCGTTTTGTCTCTCAGTCCTTATGTGGCGACTCAGTTCCCTTCCTAACCCACATCTTTTAGAGTAGAATAACCTTTTGCCTGAAAAGGGCTTGCTTCAGAATTTATCTCCTGCTGGGGGTACTGTTTGTTTTTGTCTGGAAATGTCTTTATTTTGCCCTTTTTGAAAGATGGATTTGCTAGCCTTTCTAAGTCGACAGTTAGTTTTTCTTGGCACAATGGAGATCGTATCTCACTGTCTTTTCCTGGCCTCTACCGTTACTGCTGAGAAATTACCCATCCTTACTTTGTAGGCACCTGTCTTTCTTCTGGCTATTTTAAAAAAATGTTTATTTGTTTTTGAGAGAGAGAGGGAGGAGGGGCAGAGAGAGAGAGAGAGAGAGAGCGGGGCAGAGGATCCGAGGCGTGCTCTGTGCTGAGAGCAGCAAGCCCAATGCGGGGCTCGAACCCATGAACTGTGAGACTGTAACCTGAGCCAAGATCGGACGCCCAGCCTGCTGAGCCACCCAGGTGCCTCCAGGCAGGGCTATTTTTAACATTCTCTTTCTCTTTCTTTCTTTGGGATCTGGCAGTTTTACCACATATATTTCAGTGTGACTATTTTAAAATTTATCTCATTTAATGTCTTGGGGATGAAATTGCTGTCTTCCAACAATTCTGGATAATTGTCTTCGAGCAGTCATTCACTGTCATTGTCTTTTAGCCTCTCCTTATTGTCCCCCTTATTGTGTTCTTGTGCCGCATTCTTTCAGCTCACTGATACTCTTTTCACTTGTTTGTTTTTTTTTTAAGTTTATTTGTTTATTTTGAGAGAGAGAGAGAGAGCGCACGCGTGCATAAGTGGGTGAGGGGCAGAACGAGAGAGGAGAGAGAGAATCCCAAGAGGGAGAATCTCCATGCTGTCAGTGCAGAGTCCAATGGGGGGGCTCGATCTCACGAAGAGTGAGGTCATGACCTGAGCCCAAATCAAGAGTCAGGTGCTTAACTGACTGAGCCACCCACGTGTCCCTCTCTTCATCTTTTTCTTTTTTTTAAAATATTTTTAAAAATGTGTATTTATTTTTGAGAGAGAGAAAGACAGAGCGTGAGCAGGGGAGGGGCAGAGAGAGAGGGAGACACAGAATCGGAAGCAGGCTCCCGGCTCTGAGCTGTCAGAGCAGAGCCTGACGTGGGGCTCGAACCCACGAACTGTGAGATCATGACCTGAGCCAAAGACGGATGCTTCACCGACCCTTTCATCTTTTTCTAATCTGCCACTTTCCTTAGCTCATTCTAAAAATCTGTCTGTCTGTCTATCTATATTTTTTCAGGAACTGGCTCATGCGATGGTGGAGGCTTGGCAAATCCAAAATCTGCCGGGTAATATGTCAGGCTGGAGACTCGGGGAAGCGTTGTGGTTCGAGTTCAAAAGAGGTGTGCTGACAGAATTCTTTCTTGCTCAAGAGAGGTCAGTCTCTTCTGCCAAGGCCTTTGACTGACTGGATGAGGCCCACCCACATTGGGGAAGGCAATATGCTTTCCTCAGAGTTCCGTGATTTAAATGGCAGTCTCATCTCCCGCCAAACAGCCTCACGGAAACTTCCAGAATAGTGTTGGACCGACTGTCTGGGCACTGTGGCCTAGCCAAGTGGACGTAAAATCAACCATCCGGTGCATCAGCTTTGGATTCCAACCCCTCAGCCCTGTGTGGCCCGCTCTCTTTTTCTGTTGAGGGTCCTCGGGAGAAAAGGCGTGACAAGCATTCTTCCTGCCCCGGGAAGGGACCCTGAGGCCTGCCCTCTGTGCTGAGGTTGAGCCCTGAAGGGAATGGAAGAATTCCACGTGCAGCGGTTTCCACATTCAGAAGTGCAAGAGTTAAGGCATTTTCTCTTTCCGTGACTGGTCTTGACATATCTGGGGCCCCCTTCTGCAGGGTGGAGGGAATCTGAGCTCAGGTCCAGGGTGGCTCCCACCTTCCCCCAGGATCGTGGCTACTCCAGGGCCCACCCTCCATCTTGGTACCTGTGGAAGCATCCCCTGCCTTCTCCTGGGATGCGGAGGGAGCCGGAGCCCCGAGCCAGCCCTCTTCCGGCCACTCCTGTGCCTGATCGGGACGCCTGCAGCCTTGGCCCCTGGATGTGTCATTGTCTCTTTCTTCTCCAGGGTCTTTCCTCCCTTCTTCGGGCTGTGCTAGGGCAAGTTGCTCAGGACCCCTCGGCTCTCAGCTCCCACACGCTGCCCGGGGCTGTGTGTGTGCTCTCCTTCCTGGGGCACAACTCCAGGGGGCAGCCGCGGGGGTGGGGGGGGGGTAGGTCTTCTGCTTAGGAATCCAGTCTGCATCCCACAGTATTTGCTGAGCGCTGATCCTGTAGAAAATAAAGCAAACAAACAAAAAGGCTTGTCGCATGGCTTGACATTGTGGTTAGGGGAAGGCAGAAACTAAATATAAGAAATATAATATATATATAATAAATATAAATAAATAAATATATAATAAATATATAATATATATAATAAATATATAATAAATAAAATAAATATATATAATAAATATAT